>NC_057810.1:450015694-450036816 GCF_018294505.1 Triticum aestivum | reverse complement strand
CGAGGGGGGGGGGAGTGTGTGGCGCGTGCAAGGCTTCGAGGGCGCACGCAGGCAGCTAGGGAGGAGGTGGTGGCGCGGCTGCGGAATGCCGGGCACGCATCTGCTTTGGGGCAAGGGGGAGAAGACGACAGAGGACGCGAGTGGGCTGGGCCGCGAAGCTGGGCCGCCAGGTAAGGCCACGTACTTCCCTCTCTCTCTCTCTCTCTTTCTAATTTAGTTTCTTTTTTTCCTATTTCTGTCATTTGTTTTGATTTAGTTTAGGCACTAAACCATTTGATAAAATCCTGAAACTTTTTATGGGCACTAACTAAATTATTTCAGAGGCCCTCACCAAGCTAGTAAAATTATTTATAGAATTTAAAAGCTCCAATTCAAATACATATTGGATTAACTCAAGGCCCATTTATGTCCTGGAAAAATGTCCACCATTTTTGGTTTTGGTTTTCACCTTGTTCCATAAATTATGAACATTTTTGAAAGGCATTTTGGGTTCATTGAGAATATTTGAATTTGAACCTAGTTGAATTCATTTGGTGCTGGGGTTTGGTCATCCCCATTTCAAGTTTCAAATATTTAAACATGATGCAACACCAGATGCTGGCACTAGGCAAACCAGAAGGATGTGACAACAGGAAATAGGAAAGCGCACTCGTCACCTTCCTGCGGGCGAATGTCAACGTGTTTGCATGGAAAGCATCCGACATCCCTGGCGTTCCCAGGGAGGTGATTGAGCACCATCTTGCTGTCTGCCCCCATGCACGGCCCATGAAGCAAAAGGTCAGAAAGCAAGCTTTGGAGCGACAAGAGTTTATCATCAAGGAGATATGGAAGTTGGAGGCGGCAGGTTTGCTCAAGGAAGTTCTCCACCCGACATGGTTGGCCAATACAGTCGTACTACGTAAGGCAAATGGGAGGTGGAGGCTATGTATATACCATACTGATATCAATAAAGCCTGTCCAAAGGATCCTTTCTCATAGCCACGTATCGATCAGATAGTGGACTCCACTACTGGGTGCGACCTGCTGTCGTTCCTTGATGCTTACTCAGGGTATCATCAGATCTTCATGACAAAGGAAGATGAAGAGAAGTCCGTGTTCATCGCCCCATGTGGTATGTACTGTTTTGTGCGGATGCCTTTTTTCGGGTTGAAAAGCGCTGGTTCAATGTTCGCCAGAGCAGTCCAAATTGGTTTTGAGCCCTAGCTCCACAGAAATATGGAAGCTTACATGGATGATATAGTAGTAAAAACCAAGGACAGGGACATGCTCGTGCAGGACCTGGAAGAAACTTTTGCCAACTTGTGCAGGATCAACCTCAAGCTTAACCCAAAGAAGTGCGTGTTCGGTGCTCCGTCCGGCAAGCTTCTTGGGTTCTTTGTGTCTCAACGTGGAATCGAAGCAAATCGTGACAAGATCAAAGCAATTGTACAGATTGAGGCGCCAAGACGGGTCAAAGATGTTCGAAGGCTTGCCGACTTCATAGCCGCCCTGAGTAGGTTCATTTCTAAATCTGCTGAGTGTGCCCTCCCCTTTTTCATGATTCTAAAAAAGCGGGTCCAATGAAATGGACCCCTGAGGCAGAGGTAGCACTGCAAGGCTTGAAGAGATACCTCTCCTCTACACCAATACTGGTAACACCCAAGCCACAAGAGCCGTTGCTACTATACCTGGAGGCAACAAATCAAGTGGTCAGTGCTGCGCTAGTGGCGCAGAGAGAAGTTGAGGAAGAGGCGACAGCAACGGCAAGGCCCTTAGGAGAAGGCTGGACCCGACAGGATCTGATCCCGGCAAGGGAGAGCCCCCGGTAGGATCCGATCCCGGCAAGACAGCGTTTGCGCAAGCAAGCGAGGTAAAGCAGAAGAAGAAGGTGATGCAGCACCCAGTCTACTTTGTCAGCTCCCTCTTGCAGGGGGCTAGGTCAAGGTATTCTGGGATGCAGAAGTTGCTTTTTGACCTCCTTATGGCCTCGAGAAAGCTGCGTCATTATTTCCAAGCACATGAAGTCACCGTCGTCACACGCCTCCCTTTGTAGCGGATCTTGCATAACCCAAATGCAACTGGGAGGATTGTGGAGTTGGCGTTGGAGCTGTCAAGCTTTGGCCTGAAGTTCGAGAGCACCTCAACGATCAAGAGCAGAACCTTGGTGGAATTCATAGCAGAATGGACATCCACGTCCGACAAAGAAGTTCAAGAAACTACCCTTCCCGGCAAAGAGGCAAGTAGTCATTGGATTATGTACTTTGATGGAGCCTTCTCGTTACAAGGTGCAGGTGATGGTGTGTTGCTCGTCGCGCCCACCGGAGAATGCCTCAAGTACGTGATCCAGATGCACTTCCTCGGGAGAGGTCGACAAACAACACCGCAGAATACGAGGGGCTGCTCGCTGGTCCCAGGATTGCGGTAGACCTCGGGATCACGAAGCTTATTATTAGAGGAGATTCACAACTTGTCGTCAGGCACGTTAACAAGGATTATCAGAGCCCGCTGATGGAAGCTTATGTGGATGAAGTGAGGAAGTTGGAAGAGCGCTTTGACGGTCTACAAGTACAACATGTTCCTCGAGCAGAGAACAACATTGTTGATGACCTGTCAAAGCGCGTCGCCCTCAAGCTACCTGTGGAACCGGTACCTTTGTGCTTCAATTAAAACTCAGCCATCCATCAAGGCATCAGCAGAAAAGAACAAGCGAAGGAAGGTGGGCCCCGACAAATACTTTCCCGCAGAGCTCCCAGGAGCCACCGGCAAGGAAGTTTCCTGGTGCCCTAAGCTTGTCGTAGAGCAGCAGCCCACGACAAGGGCCCAGTCCCTTGCCATCGGGGCAGCTGCCCCCACAGCGGAAAGCATACCTTCGGTCCTTGCCATCGAGCCCCAGGCTCCAGAATGGGCAGAGCATATTGTTAGTTTCTGTGACACCCCTAAATTTTTAACCTTGCTTTATTAATTAAAATTTGGCCAGGAACATAAACTTTTGTTTTCTGGATTTTTCTTTTGATTTCAGAACCATTCCTCCCTTTATTTTTATGGAGTTTTTACCTCAAGTGAAAAACTTCCCAATCTTATTGTACTCTTTTACCCTCTCAAATAAAACAATTCTTTTATCAGTAGGATTATTTATATAATTATTTTTCCACTGAGCTTTATTTCTCTATTTTGGTTTTACATAAGTTTAGGGTCCCATTTGCACTGCAACCCTTTTATAAATTCATTCAAAAATCCCACCAAAATTTGGAGATGTCATGTGATGTTTTTAAAAAAAATTATGCAAAAATATATTTCAATCTCTAGATATTTTGAGTTCTACACCATATTTTCAAATCTGGTCCAGTAGGCAATTTTGCACTACAACCCATTTAAATGTTTCTTTCTAGCTTCCACCAAAATTTTGGGATGTCAATATGAGTATGTTAATTAACTTTTTGCAAAAATCCAGTGATGTCCTTTGAAAAATTTGAGTGAATCAACCTCTTTTCCATTCTGGTCCAACTTGATGATTTGTACAGCAACTATATTTTAAATTGCTCTTTTATCCATGATTTCTTTTCCCACTTGTAGTCCTCCCTTCTAAACCCTTAAGTCCAAGAGGTTGGACTCATTGGAGCAATTCTAGTTCTTGCAATCATGCCCTGTTCTTTCTATCCTAATCTGAAGTTTTGCAAAACTTGCACTAACAAGTTTGTTCTTTTTACAAACTAACCTCACCACCCTCTCTTTCATCTAAAGAGACCCCACTCTGGAAGATTTGGCCACTCCAACAAATGTCTAGGTGTCTGTGGCATTTTGTCAAACACCTTGAGAGCATGGACAGATTGGGCATGAGTTTTTGTTTACATTGTGAACCTGATTCCCTAACCATACCAGCATGTCCCATGGTTTTTGCCCTAGCCTAAAACCCCACCCTGCTAACCCTCTTGTGGTTTAGAGCCCCCTAGCATGCATTAGCATTTTGTCGAGCATGTTCCGTGCGTGCTCTGGGCGCGAGGAGAGCACGCGTTTTGCACGTGCCGCGCCCGAGCAGCCGCGTCGCGCCCCTGGTTTTGCCCACACTTCAGAATCGTGCCACGCACTCTCCCTCTCACCAGAACACGCTAAGCAGCCCCTCGCCACGTCTCCGGCAAGCCAGGAGCTAGCCGCCACGGCCGCCCGACAGCCCCTGCTCTGGTCGGCGCCGCCCGAGCCTCTCCCGCTCGCCACCTGCCCCCTGGAACAGCGCGAACTCATCCACAAGCGTGTTCCCTAACGCTCGTCGCCGCCATGTTCCCTGGATGCTACAGACAGACGATCGCCGGCGAGCTTATCCATGGCCGCCGCGAACCGACTTGTATGTGCTATAAAAAGAGGCCCTCGAGCACGTCCCGTTCCCCAGGTAGCCTCAAATCACCCCCGCGTTTCCCCGTGGCAGCCAGCCGACCCGGGGAGGTCTTCTTCCTCATCTCCGGCAACCACAGCCGCCGCCACTGTCCTGGCCATTCCGGCACCGCCAGGGCCTCCCCCTCTCCACTCTCTTCACCAGGAACCCCCTCTCCCTCTCGTGTGTCCATCCCCCTACTCAATTTTGATCGGGACTCGCCGCGGGCGAAAACACACTTTTCCCAGAGTCCACTGCGGAGCTCGCCGTCCACCGCGGAGCTCGCCGCCGGCAGCTCCGTCCACCCCAGAGACCAAAGCGACCACCGGAGTGACCGCCTCGACCCCCTGAGCCTGCGGGTGACCTCTGTTTCTCGAACGGTGCCGCCGTTTGCCGGCGAGCATCGCCGGAGTCCCACCCCCTCTCGGGCAGAGGAAGAGGAGGGAAGGTGGACTGGTCAAACCTGACCAGTGGGCCAGGCGGGCCCACTGTCAGTGACCACGCACGATCCACGCTGGATAAGTGGAAACATATTTCCAGATTACGCCTTCGACGTGTACGTATATTCGAACCGTTTTCTTTTTTTGTTTTATTTTAAATAACAGATTTTGACCAAAACTTTGACTGGCCGTATCTTCTTAAATATAACTCCAAATGAATTGATTCTTTTTCCTACCTCTCCCAAATATTGTCTAGTTTATTTTAAGATTTACTTCAAAAATTTCAGACAACTTTTTGGTACTATTTTTGAAACTATATATTGATTCAAAAATATTTTAAATAGGATTTTTGGAGAGAAGAGGAAGCCTTCAAAGGTTTTGGAGTGCACCCTGCCTCCCCACAACTTGAAGGCAAGCATCCTGAACCCTGGCATAATATTTTTGATGTGTTGGTTGACACGATTATAACACCACCTTATTTCAGAAAACTCGTTATTTTATGTGGTGATACGATCCTTTGCATGAATGCATATTAGGGATTTCCTTGCCGTTGGAAATGAATATACTTGTGATGGTAATCATCCTCATGTGCCTTGCATGCATGCCAGAAAGGAATCCGGGAAAGCCTCTGCCTTGGGTAGGCGTGAGCTTGTCGCCGGTCTCCGTCGGGACGGTTATGTCCGGTATGGCATAGTAAGGTATAATGAGCAGTGATTCTGTTGGTTGAAATATATTTGGCATACATGTCATGCAGGGAATTTATGAACCTCCTGAGTCGACCGTAGATCGAGTCTTGTTCCAGTAACCCCCACACTTGTTTCGTGCTACCACTTGTCCCTGCCACAGGTAGGGTACGGTTCAGTAATTTGTCAACCCCTTTCTAGCACACACAGTACAGAGGGGCCCGGATGAGGGTACCAAGGCCATGGATTAAAGTCAGTCATCCGGTCAGGGGGCATGGGTGTTTTGGTTGTAGCCGAGGGGGTAGCTTCCCCAGTTTTGCGCGCGGTATAAATTTTTTGATCCCATGCTAATCGAGGTTGTAGCCTCACCACTTAGAGTTTTGCTTAACGAGTGTCGTGGGTGATTCCAGACACCGGTAAGTTAAGCTGGTGTGTGCAAGTCAGGTGCGTTTTCAATTAAAACACCATAGACGGAATTAGTCTCGATGGACTAAAGGAATCCGTTACACGTGGGTAAGGAGTACACCCTTTGCAGAGATTAAACCTATTCGAATAGCCGTGTCCATGGTTAAGGACTACAGTCTGGGATGGGTCAAGTGTTGGTCTTAGTGTCGGTCTTCGGAGGAGAAACTACTAAACCAGAATGTGGATCATGACTGATGACTTGTGATAATTATGTTTATTTTTATTATGGACTAACCCATTATATTATTTGAATTATTGAGTATCCCTGGGATGGTTCTACCTCCTGGATATTCGTTGTGATTATTTACTTTATAAGCCCTTTATGTGGTGTCGCTGAGACGCCTGACTGCGGCATTGCTTGTTAGTTATTTAATTTATAAGCCCTTTACATGGTGTCGCACAGATGCCCGACTGTGGCATTGCTTGTTATTTATTTACTTCATAAGCCCTTTATGTGGTGTCGTTGAGACGCCCGACTGTGGCATTGCTTGTTATTTATTTACGTTATAAGCCCTTTATGTGGTGTCACTGAGACCCCCGACTGTGGCATTGCTTGTTATTTATTTAACTTATAAGCCCTTTATGTGGTGTCGCTGAGACGCCTGACTGTGGCATTGCTTGTCATTTATATATTTATAAGCCCTTTATGTGGTGTCGCTGAGACGCCCGATTGCGGCATTGCTTGTTATTTATTTACTTTATAAGCCCTTTACGTGGTGTCGCACAAACGCCCGACTGCGGTATTTTATTTCCACTCCATTATTGCTCATTTATGTTGCATAAAAATAACCTGTTTGCATGCATAAGAGATTTTATTTTGACGATGTGACCATAGAATATTTGAGTGCATGATTATCATTTATATTATCCCAGTGTTCATAATGTTTGCGAGTACATTCAAAGTACTCACTGGCTTCTCCCTGGCTATTGTCTTGGCCAGACTTCTTGCACAGAGAGGAGCGACGCGATTACAGCCCCGGAACCTAAGCAGTGGTGGCAGCAGCCTCGCGAAGATAGGAGTTAACCTGGTCAGCTGTTCCTGTGGGAAATGGAGTCCCATAGACACCGATGATCCACAAACCGCTTCCGCCCTCAACTACTAGAAACCATTTGTTGTACTCACAGGCCAGAATGGTCTTGTACTACATATTTTGTATTTTGCTTGGCATTTCTGTATCAAGTTGGTGCCTCATCAGCTAACAGTAATCCTCGGGCTGGTGAGCACAACAGCCATTTTCTGGAAATTAATACCCGGAAAACCGGTCGTGACAGTTTCCTCCCAAGAGGGGAGCTCCCCGAGGAGCAGGAAGAAGCAGAGAAAGTAGCCCACCGGTCTAGCATGTACCAGTTTGTGGATGATGCCATTTACAGAAGAAGGCCAAACGATGTGAAATTGAACTGTATTCCTCAGGAGGACGGACTGGAGCTATTCGCAGAGATACACGGAGGCATACATGGCTCCCACATAGGGTCAAGAGCCTTTGCTGACAAAGCATTCCGGCAAGGTTTCTTCTATCCCACTACCCTCTAGGATACAATGGCACTAGTAACCATGTGTGAAGCGTGCCAGTTTCATTGAAAGAAGCTTCATCAACCAGCTCAAGCCCTTCAAACCATCCCCCTCTCCTGGCCATTTTCGGTCTGGGAGCTCAAAATACTGGGCCCCTTTCCCCGTGATATCGGGGGCTTTGAGTACTTGTACATCACGATTGACAAGTTCACAAAGTGGCCGGAAGTGGAGCCGGTGAGGATGGTGACAGCGCAGTCAACCATCAAGTTCTTTAAGGGACTCATTTGCCTTTTTGGTTTGCAAAATAGAGTCATCACCGACAACGACACGCAGTTCACGAGCCGCACCTTCATGAAGTATATCTAGGACCTTGGTAGCAAGGTATGCTTTGCTTCTATTGCTCATCCAAGGAGCAATGGCCAAGCGGAAAGGGCAAATGCTGAAGTGTTGCGAGGCCTCAAAACAAGAACCTTTGACAAGGTGCGCAAGTGTGGAAGGCACTAGATTGATGAATCGCCAATGGTTCTTTGGTCAATTAGAACGACACCAAATCGAGCCATTGGCCAGACACCCTGTGACACTCCAAATTTTTATTTGGTTTCTATCAAAAACTTTGTGGTTTTTGAGGAGAGGCTATTTAAAAAATTTTCTTTTTTTCAGAAAAACCTTCCACTTAAAAACTTCCTTTGCTTTGGCAAGGATTTTATCTTTTCAAACTTTAGTGTTTGATCTTTTGAAACTTCTTCTCTGTTGGTTCTCTCTCAAACTTACTTTTGAGTTTAAATTGTTTTCTTTTAAAAATGAAACTCCATGAAAATTTGGGGATTTTCATATCTTGGAACCACCCTTGACTTTGCATTGTTCCCATGTGGTAAAACCCCTCCAAAACCTCCCCTACACCTTGTGATCAACCTAAGTCCTCTGTCCCAACTAATCCAAACAAGTTTTGGATTTTATTCTAATTATTTTTCCACTCAAAACAAATCTGATAATTATTTGGAGTCTGAGGGATTTTCAAAGCGAGTACCATATTGCATTTGAGTTTTGACCTCAAACCAACTCTCTTGGGTAGTCCTTTGTACCCACAACTCAGAACCATCTTGATCCACTCCTCCTCCTTTCAAAATTTTCAAAATTTAGTCTCTACAAGTTTGGACCAGATTTGCCAAATTTGATGAAATTCATATCTACACTTCCCCAAAAATTCCACCAAAATTCAGGCAGCCTACTTGAGCAATGAGAAGCCACTCCACCAAGTTTCAGCTCAAGGAAAAATCCCTAGATGCCAATTTCATTCTGTCGAACACCTTGCATGCACTGCTGCTGTTCAAAATTTCAGAAAAATTCAGTCTCAGTGTCATTTGCGTTCGTCAGTTCCCCTCACGCGTAGACAGTGCACTTGGCACATTCCTCGCAACCTCTCCCTCCTGTCCGGAGCTTCACACGCGTGCGTGGAGCCTTCCTGGCGTCGGTAGCAGCGAGCCTCGCCGGCGTTGGGAGCTTCTGCGGTGGCTGCACCTCCCATGGCGGCCAACAAGGGCCCGAGCCCTCTCGCCACGCCACCCGGCGCCGCCCAAGGCCCCTTGGCTCTCCGCGTGTCCCTGCCGTGCCAGCGCACGCCCGTGGCACCGTCGCCGTGGCCCGGCAAGCACGGAACGTGCTCCCTGCCGCCGACGTGCCGCGCCACCCCCGTTCCGTCGAGCTCACCCTCAGCACCAAGTCCCAGCCCGTTTAGCGCCTAAATGGGACCGGTGGACCTCAACGACGAAGCCCAAGCCCCTAATCCGCCTGCACATCCCCGGCTCCGCCGTAATCACTCGCCGGAGATCCCCGTTCACGGCAACCACCTCGGGCTGCCTATAAAAAGGGCCCCCAAGCTCACCCTCGTGCACGCCTCATCCCCACTCCTCACCAACGCCACGCCAGGCCACTAGGGGGACCCCGAGGAGGTCTTCCCCCTCAACTCCGGCCGCCCCGATCCGCCTCGGCCGCCACCTCGATTCGCTCCGGTGAGGCCACCTCCGGCGCCCAAACCCCGTCCGTTACCCTCTCTAGCTACCAGGAGCCTAACCCCCTCGTCAATTTGATCTCTGTAGCTCTCTCCGACGAGTTCCTCGACCACCCGAGCCGCCGTCCGCCGGAGCAAAGCTCGCCGTCGACGTGGTACTCGCCGGCGACCACCACCACCACCAACCAACGCGGAATGGCGCCCTGAGCACGGAGGTACCCTCCGATCCCCCTGCCTCGCCGTGGATCGCCGCCGGCGACCACCGCGGCTCTCGGGCGCCGACGAGCTTCGCTCACCCCTTTTTGAAATTCAAACCTGACGCGTGGGACCCCACCGTCAGCCTCTCTGCTCTCTCTGTTGAAACGTTTTCTGGAAGCGCCTTCGGGCAAAGTACGTTTTCCCTTTGGGCTGGCGTAGTTTCTGCCGAAGCGTTTTCTGTTTTTATAAGCTAGCCCCTGGAAATCTTCTGTTTTATTACAGATTAGTCCCTGGACAAAAAACCTTATAACTTTTAAGCAGAAAAGTATTTTTGATTGATTCTTTTTCTGTTCTCTTTAAAATTTTGTCTAGTTTTTTATCATATTTATTTGAAAAATATTTTGTATACTTGCTGTGCACTCCTTGGTATTTACGATAGCACATATATTTTCTTTATACCGTAGATACCGAAGGAGGTGACGGAGCCGCGAACTTCACCGAGCTAGGCTCGGACTACTCTGAACCAGGCAAGCATGTTTGAACTTTTGATATGATGAGTGTCTTGGCATGTTTTGCATTTAGTTAGTTTCATGGCATGTTGAGAAGCATATCGATGAATGTCATTTTATGCGATAATGAGGTAAGTGAGTTCGATGATCCATAAGTGGATGGATGTGAGTATGAATGGCCATGTGTTGGCATGAGGATGGGTAAGATGGCAGTGTCGTAGCATGCCAGTCTTATGCCCGACTATGTGACTACAGTGTCAAACCGTATCGGTCCAGTTCCTTTCATTTCCTTCCCTGTACTACCACATGTTTTCCGCAAGGAATATGGTTTAGTAAGTTGCAAACCGCTTTTCTGGTACACACCAAAAGGAGAGGCTGTGATGATGGTTCCATGGCCCTGGATTAAAGCCAGTCATCCGGTCACGGGGCATGGGTGTTTCCGGTTGGGACCGAGAGGGGGGCACCCCTTAAAGCGCGCGTATATAAATTTGATCCCATGCTATTCGAGATTGTGATCTCCCCATCTCAAAAGTTTTTCTTGGACAATGTCTAGGGTGATTCCTAACATCGAGAGGTAGGATGGGTGTGTACTGGTTAGCTGTGTTTTCTTCCGAAATACCGTAAACGGAACTAGTCCTTCGTGACTACGGAAATCCATTGGCTGTGGGAATAATTTTGTACAAACTCTGCAGAGTCATATATCCCTCCAAATCATCTATTCCATGTCCAAATTCGTATTATCTCGTCCTAACAATGCCAGTTTTGATGACAGAGACTCTGGTGATTCGCATGAGTGCTAATTCCGGTTAATTGAATATTCTTGTGGATGGACTAACCCATTTATTCTCATGAATTAAATGTTTATTATGAGTATTATTTACTTGTGAATCAAAGCCCTTTCTGTAATGTCGTCCCGACGTCCGACTGTGGCATTTCTTTCAAAGCCCTTTCTGTGATGTCGTCCCGACGTCCGACTGTGGCATTTCTTTTAAAGCCCTTTCTGTGATGTCGCCCCGACGTCCGACTGTGGCATTTCTTTTAAAGCCCTTTCTGTGATGTCGCCCCGACGTCCGACTGTGGCATTTCTTTTAAAATCCCTTTCTGTGATGTCGCCCCGACGTCCGACTGTGGCATTTCTTTTAAATCCCTTTCTGTGATGTCGTCCCGACGTCCGACTGTGGCATTTCTTTTAAAGCCCTTTCTGTGACGTCGCCCCGACGTCCGACTGAGGTATTTCTTTTTAAGCCCTTTATGTGGTGTCGCTAAGATGCCCGACTGTGGCATCTTTTTCCTTATATTTATTTGTTCACCTTTCGAGGCGTCGCTTTAGACACCCGATCGGTAATTATTTATGTTCTGTTGGGATTTCAGGCGGACTACCGCCGTTTCCCTTTTACTTACCTTGTTATGCTAATTTTTTTGAAAATGTACATTGGTGAATTTATTCATGTCGCATCCATGCATGCATTTGTTATATCTTACGTCCGAACTGTCTTGCGAGTACTTTCAAAGTACTCACTGGCTTGTTGATTTGGCCAGATGCTGACGAAGGCGATCTCATGGATGAAGAGTTTGATAGTGAGTCCGACACTTAGAGGAGTCCCAGTCAGTCTCGTGCGACCCTGGATTTGGTCACTGTTTTATATCCGCTTCCGCTACCAAATAAATTCATCGAGCCTGACCCCGACGCTCGATGAGATGATAGACTTAGAGTCTTGTATTTCTCTCCCCGCTGTGTTTTTCCACCACCGCCCTATCCTCGAGTCAGTCGTATGTCTCCACACCACTGTGATATATTGGCGTGCTTGTAATAATTTGGTTGAGCAACCGCAGTTCGACCCTGTAATATATTTTATGCTACTGGCTTATTGTATCAAGAGATTGTCTACCAGTGAGGAGGATTTCTCTCATACTGGACTCAAAATATTGGTTTCTCAATAAATATTTTTATTGGAAAACCGGTCGTGACAAGCTTGGTATCAGAGCCAGGCTGACTGTAGGAAGCCACTAGGTGCGATCGCTAATTAGTTATTAGCATGATAGAGCAAATTTATATTTTTGCAATTGTAGTCATTTTCTGTCAGTCAGCATAAATTTATGATCTGACCCTGCAGAATTTTTACCTACTTTTGTAGATGGCCGACAACAGCTGCGAGTCTCAGACCTTCGCCAACGTGCCCGATGGGTTCGTCAAGCTTCTTTCTTTCATCGTTCAGGTCGCGATGGGGCCATCCGTGTGCCCAGTCTTCACACTCTGCCAGCACCGAGTCAACGACAGTCTGACCATGCACCAGGCCGCGGTACAGTTCAAGGGAGGGCGTGGTGAGTTACGCCGCTTCCGGTTCGTGGGAAGAGCCATGCCTACGGAGAGGCATGCTATGCAGATGGCAGCCCGAGAGGCGATAGCTCGTCTCAGGGATGTCCTTCCCGTGATGAAGACTCGTCGTTACCGTTATCTTCTGTGCCATGTGCCTTACACATGTCACTACGCATACTCCTTCCCCAGAGGAGAACGAGACGAGGCTTTTGAGATGCTCATTGAGTATCTCCGGGCCCTAGAGGCAGCCTTCGACAACCTGGTGGACGACTTCGTAGCTACCTGCATGGACTCAGTCCATGGCTGTGCTGCCAACAGGAGGGAGCTCCTACCCATCGCTCCGCCACTGACTTTGGTCTCGTCCTCAGCATCTTATACGCCTACTCGTCGCCTGCCTTCTACCGAAGAATTCAACCAAGTCATTGCACCCACTTCAGCGCGCACTGCACCACCCTTCGCGCCCACTCCTATACGTGTTGCTCCGCCCCTGGCAACCGCTCCGTCCACTCTGCGCAACACTACACGTATGGAGCCTATTAGCGAGGAGGAAGTCGAGTCCCCAACCTCGCTACGCCTCGCCCTCGGCAGGGCAAAGGAGGTCGTCAACATCTCTGCCTGAGTACGCTTAGCTGCCGTGTATTGCACCGCTTTGTAAGATATGTACGTAGGTTGTGAGAAGTAGCCTGTTTGCGCATCATGTAGGATCTGGAGAAGTGCACTAGCCTAAATAACATGTCAAGATTATGTACGCATATCCTGAGTGATGTATTGTATAATTACCGCCCGCGTGTAAGATATGTAATGAGCAGTCCTTCTCCGTGCGCAAATCGATTTGTTTTTCTTAAGTAAGCCGAGTTATTTAATTCTATCTGCCAGCTTTATGCATTTATGGTTTTGTTTTGCAACTCTTTCCGCTTTTCTTATGGGTTTTACAAAATATATCCCCAGAGTGAAAAATGTCTCGTCCTTGGACACGCTCCATGCCAACTCCACGAGAGGAAAATTATGATGCACAACCTAACAACGAGTTCACTCAGGGACAGTCAAGCCAACAGGGCAGTGAATCGGCACTTTCACAAATGTGCTGCCTTTATGAGCAGAGTCAGCAACAACATCGTGAGATGATGAACCAAGTCATCAACATGGGGAATCATCATGGACAGTATCAGCAGCATTCCAAGTTATCTGAGCTACAGAAGACACGTCCTCAAACATTTTCTCACGCTGACAAGCCTCTTGAAGCCGAGGACTGGCTTCGAGATATGGAGAGGAAATTAATTATTGCAAAGTGTTCAGATCTCGAGAAAGTACTATATGCTCCACACTATCTCACAGGAGCAGCCGCATCGTGGTGGGAGAATTTTCTGCACATGCATCCCAACGAAAATGACATAACCTGGGATGATTTCAAGGAAGGTTTCCGTGGTGCACATATTTCTAAGAGTATTATGAAAATCAAGAAGAGATAATTCGATGACCTCAAAAAAAGGAACATGACAGTGTCGGATTACAACAGTCAATTTACCCTATTATCCCGCTACGCCAATGAGGAGCGTATGACTGAAATCAAGAAGATGGAGAAATTCCTTGACGGTCTGGCACCCGCGCTTAAATGCCAACTGGTCGTGCACACTTTTCCTGATTTCAAAACACTGGTGGACAAGGCCATTACTCTAGAAAATGAGAGACGCAGTCTAGAAGATATCCGCAAGCGAAAAAGGGACCAGACTAATCACGCTCGCAATCACCGAAGCAAGACAGATTTTCAAAAGGGTGGGACACACTAATTCTCATCCAATGTCTCACGCCCAATCAAGAATTTTCATGCAAGGGACAAGGAATTCACCTATCGCCCCGGCGTTACTTGTTACGCTTGTGGAGAAGAAGGGCACTATGCCAAACAGTGCCCCAAGCCAAGGAGTTCAACCCCAAAGCCGAACAACGGCAGCAATAATTCAGCGCCCAAGCGAAACAATTTCAATCCCAACAATAACCACAGGAAGGGTCATCTGAACCATGTAACCAAAGAGGAGGCGCAAAATGCTCCGGATATCATACTCGGTACGTTTCCTGTCAACACAATACCTGCAATGGTTTTGTTTGATTCTGGAGCCTCTCAATCTTTCATTTCGAAAAGTTTTGCTTTGCAAAATAATTTTTCGATGCTTCCTTTGGAGAAATCCATGACCATCAAGTCCCCTGGGATTCAGCAAGTTACTCAGAATTACTATCAGAATGTGGTCATTGAGTTCGAAGGATTGGAGTTTCACGCAAATCTTATTGTATTGGAAAATAAAGGACTGGATGTCATCCTAGGGATGGATTGGCTAACCACCAATAAGGGTTTTATCGACTGTTTCAACAGGACCGTAATTATCACACACCGCCAAGGGAAGACAATAAGAGTATCAGCCAAGGAAGGAAAAATACCCCGGCAACCGAGATTAAATAAGGTGGACGTTTCTGAGCTAAACAAGGTTCCAGTAGTGTGTGAATTTCCAGATGTATTCCCTAAAGAGCTGCCAGGCATGCCACCAGACCGAGAAATAGAATTCCGCATTGAGCTAGCACCAGGAACCACCCCCATATACAAGAAACCATACAGAATGGCACCATCCGAGTTGATCAAGTTGAAGAAGCAAATAAAGGAATTACTGGAAAAAGGATACATTCGAGCCAGCTCCTCACCTTGGGGATCACCAATTTTATTTGCCAAAAAGAAGGATGGAACGCTGAGATTGTGTATTGACTATCGAGCACTTAACATGGTCACAGTCAAAAACAAATACCCGATGCCAAGGATAAACGATTTGTTTCATCAACTTGCTCAGGACAAGGTATTCTCAAAAATTGACTTAAGGTCAGGATACCATCAACTGAAGGTATGAACGGAAGATATCCCCAAAACAGCCTTCACCTCCAGATATGGACTGTACGAGTTCACAGTGATGCCATTTGGATTAACTAACGCCCCAACATATTTTGTTCACCTCATGAACAAAGTATTTATGAAGTTTATGGACAAGTTCGTCGTGGTATTCATCAACGATATTCTGGTATACTCCAAGACACCAGAAGAGCAAGCAGAACATTTCAGGATTGTGCTAGGGGAGCTAAGAAAACACCAATTGTATGCCAAGTTCAGCAAGTGCGAATTTTGGCTAAGACAAGTAGGTTTTCTAGGCCACGTGCTGACTCAAGACGGTATCGCAGTGGACCCAGAGAAAGTCAAGGCCGTACTTGACTGGAAATCACCAGCCAGCGTAACGGACATACGGAGTTTCTTGGGAATGGCAGGATATTACCGCAGATTTATTGAAGGATTTTCCACCATAGCCAAGCCTATGACACAGTTGCTCAAGAAAGATAAGAAGTTTGAGTGGACAGAAGCCTGCGAGAAAAGTTTCCAAGAGCTAAAGCGGAAGTGAACAATACCACCGGTATTAATTGTACCTGACATACACAAGAATTTTGAAGTATATTGTGACGCGTCCAGAAAGGGTCTCGGATGCGTGTTGATGCAAGAAGGCAAGGTTGTCGCCTACGCTTCAAGGCAACTTCGCAAGCATGAGGAAAATTATCCCACTCATGACTTAGAAATGGCAGCAGTTATTCATGCACTCAAGGAATGGAGGCATTTCTTACTTGGGAATCGATGTGAAATATATACGGACCACAAAAGTCTCAAATATATTTTCACGCAGCCAGAACTAAATTTACGGCAACGAAGCTGGTTGGAATTGGTAAAGGATTATGATGTTGGTATCCATTACCATCCAGGGAAAGCAAATGTAGTGGCCGATGCCATGAGTCGGAACCCCAGCTCCGACGGAAACTATCTGCACAGCTTGAGGCCCGAATTCCATCAAGAATTTGCCAAGCTCAACTTGATAATGGTAGCAGAAGGCACGATATCAAACTTGGAAATACAACCCAACCTTGTGGAGAAAATTAAAGAAGCTCAGCCCGGTCACCCTAGCATTGAAGGAATTAAAAGAAAGTTGAGTATGGGCAAGGCCTCGGAATTCGTCATAGACAATGAAGGAATATTATGGTACGGAGAAAGGCTATGTGTGCCAAACATAGAAGACCTTAAACAGCAAATTTTAGCTGAAGCACACACCACTCCATATTCGATCTACCCTGGAGGAACCAAAATGTATAAGGATATTCAGGAAAGATTTTGGTGGCACGGTATGAAGAGGGACATAGCCGCCTTCATTGCATGTTGCGACTCATGTCAACGCATAAAAGCAGAACATCAGAGACCAGCCGGACTACTGCAACCTAACAAAATACCTGAGTGGAAATGGGATGAAATAGGGATGGATTTTATTGTCGGACTACCTCGGTCACGACACGGGAATGATGCCATATGGGTCATCACTGACAGGTTAACCAAAGTGGCACACTTTATTCCAGTGAAGACAACCTACACCACTCAGAGGCTTGCCAGGATTTATCTTTCCCGCATAGTTTGTCTGCACGGTGTCCCGAAGACTATAATATCCGACAGAGGCACTCAGTTCATCTCAAGATTTTGGGAGCATTTACAACAGGCTCTGGGAACCCAACTAGCCTTTAGTACCGCATACCATCCACAGACTGATGGACAAATAGAGCGCGTAAACCAGGTTTTAGAAGACATGCTGAGGGCATGTGTCCTCACATATGGAACCAGTTGGGAAGAAAGCCTGCCATACACCGAGTTCGCGTATAACAATAGCTACCAGGCCAGCCAACAAATGGCACCATTTGAGGCTTTGTACGGACGAAGATGTCGTACCCCGTTAAATTGGTCAAAGACAGGGGACAGCCGCATCTTCGGGCCAGACATGCTCAGAGAAGCCGAGGAAAAGGTCAAGCTAATCAGAGACCGACTTAAGACCGCTCAAAGTCGACTGAAGAGTTATTATGATCAGAAACATCGTAGGGTCAGCTTCGAACCAGGTGAGTTCGTATACCTGAGAGTGTCCCCGATGAGAGGATTGCAACGGTTTAAGATTAAAGGAAAGTTAGCACCAAGATTCATTGGACCATTCTGCATAGTGGCACGAAGAGGCACTGTAGCCTACCAGCTAGACTTACCCGAAGACTTGTCCGACATTCACGACGTGTTCCACGTCTCTCAATTAAGGAAGTACGTAAGCAACCCAGAGAAACAAGTATCCCATGAAAACATTGATGTGTAGCCAGACCTCACTTATCGAGAACGTCCCATAAAAATATTAGAGGAATCTGAAAGGAGGACCCGACAGAAGACCATCAAGTTTTTCAAAGTCCAGTGGAGCAATCACACCGACAGTGAAGAGACTTGGGAAAGCGAGGATTTTCTTCGGACTGAGCATCCACACCTATTTAAGGATCAGCTGAAATCTCGGGGACGAGATTTTTCCTAAGGGGGTAGGTGTTGTGACACTCCAAATTTTTATTTGGTTTTTATCAAAAACTTTGTGGTTTTTGAGGAGAGGCTATTTAAAAAAATTTCTTTTTCAGAAAAACCTTCCACTTAAAAACTTCCTTTGCTTTGGCAAGGATTTTATCTTTTCAAACTTTAGTGTTTGATCTTTTGAAACTTCTTCTCTGTTGCTTCTCTCTCAAACTTATTTTTGAGTTTAAATTGTTTTCTTTTAAAAATGAAACTCCATGAAAAGTTGGGGATTTTCATATCTTGGAACCACCCTTGACTTTGCATTGTTCCCATGTGGTAAAACCCCTCCAAAACCTCCCCTACACCTTGTGATCAACCTAAGTCCGCTGTCCCAACTAATCCAAACAAGTTTTGGATTTTATTCTAATTTTTTTCCTCTCAAAACAAATCTGATAATTATTTGGAGTCTGAGGGATTTTCAAAGCAAGTACCATATTGCATTTGAGTTTTGACCTCAAACCAACTCTCCTGGGTAGTCCTTTGTACCCACAACCCAAAACCTTCTTGATCCACTCCACCTCTTTTCAAAATTTTCAAAATTTAGTCTCTGCAAGTTTGGACCAGATTTGCCAAATTTGATGAAATTCATATTTACACTTCCCCAAAAATTCCACCAAAATTCAGGCAGCCTACTTGAGCAATGAGAAGCCACTCCACCAAGGTTCAGCTCAAGGAAAAATCCCAGATGCCAATTTCATTCTGTCGAACACCTTGCATGCACTGCTGCAGTTCAAAATTTCAGAAAAATTCAGTCTCAGTGTCGTCTGCGTTCGTCAGTTCCCCTCACGCGTAGACAGTGCACTTGGCACGTTCCTCGCAGCCTCTCCCTCCTGTCCGGAGCTTCACACGCGTGCGTGGAGCCTTCCTGGCATCGGTAGCAGCGAGCCTCGCCGGCGTTGGGAGCTTCTGCGGTGGCTGCACCTCCCGTGGCGGCCAACAAGGGCCCGAGCCCTCTCGCCACACCACCCGGCGCCGCCCAAGGCCCCTTGGCTCTCCGCGTGTCCCTGCCGTGCCAGCGCATGCCCGTGGCACCGTCGCCGTGGCCCGGCAAGCACGGAACGTGCTCCCTGCCGCCGACGTGCCGCGCCACCCCCGTTCCGTCGAGCTCACCCTCAGCACCAAGTCCCAGCCCGTTTAGCGCCTAAATGGGACCGGTGGACCTCAACGACGAAGCCCAAGCCCCTAATCCCCCTGCACATCCCCAGCTCCGCCGTAATCACTCGCCGGAGATCCCCGTTCACGGCAACCGCCTCGGGCTGCCTATAAAAAGGGCCCCCGAGCTCACCCTCATGCACGCCTCATCCCCACTCCTCACCAACACCATGCCAGGCCACTTGGGGGACCCCGAGGAGGTCTTCCCCCTCAACTCCGGCCGCCCCGATCCGCCTCGGCCGCCACCTCGATTCGCTCCGGTGAGGCCACCTCCGGCGCCCAAACCCCGTCCGTTACCCTCTCTAGCTACCAGGAGCCTAACCCCCTCGTCAATTTGATCTCTGCAGCTCTCTCCGACGAGTTTCTCGACCACCCGAGCCGCCGTCCGCCGGAGCAAAGCTCGCTGTCGACGTGGTACTCGCCGGCGACCACCACCACCACCAACCAACACGGAATGGCGCCCTGAGCACGGAGGTACCCTCCGATCCCCCTGCCTCGCCGTGGATCGCCGCCGGCAACCACCGCGGCTCTCAGGCGCCGACGAGCTTCGCTCCCCCCTTTTTGAAATTCAAACCTGACGCGTGGGACCCCACAGTCAGCCTCTCTGCTCTCTCTGTTGAAACGTTTTCTGGAAGCGCCTTCGGGCAAAGTACGTTTTCCCTTTGGGCTGGCGTAGTTTCTGCCGAAACGTTTTCTGTTTTTATAAGCTAGCCCCTGGAAATCTTCTGTTTAATTACAGATTAGTCCCTGGACAAAAACCCTTATAACTTTTAAGCAGAAAAGTATTTTTGATTGATTCTTTTTCTGTTCTCTTTAAAATTTTGTCTAGTTTTTTATCATATTTATTTGAAAAATATTTGGTATACTTTCTGTGCACTCCTTGGTATTTACGATAGCACATATATTTTCTTTATACCGTAGATACCGAAGGAGGTGACGGAGCCGCGAACTTCACCGAGCTAGGCTCCGACTACTCTGAACCAGGCAAGCATGTTTGAACTTTTGATATGATGAGTGTCTTGGCATGTTTTGCATTTAGTTAGTTTCATGGCATGTTGAGAAGCATATCGATGAATGTCATTTTATGCGATAATGAGGTAAGTGAGTTCGATGATCCATAAGTGGATGGATGTGAGTATGAATGGCCATGTGTTGGCATGAGGATGGGTAAGATGGCAGTGTCGTAGCATGCCAGTCTTATGCCAGACTATGTGACTTCAGTGTCAAACCGCATCGGTCCAGTTCCTTTCATTTCCTTCCCTGTACTACCACATGTTTTCCGCAAGGAATATGGTTTAGTAAGTTGCAAACCGCTTTTCTGGTACACACCAAAAGGAGAGGCCGTGATGATGGTTCCATGGCCCTGGATTAAAGCCAGTCATCCGGTCACGGGGCATGGGTGTTTCCGGTTGGGACCGAGAGGGGGGCACCCCTTAGAGCGCGCGTATATAAATTTGATCCCATGCTATTCGAGATTGTGATCTCCCCGTCTCAAAAGTTTTTCTTGGACGATGTCTAGGGTGATTCCTAACATCGAGAGGTAGGATGGGTGTGTACTGGTTAGCTATGTTTTCTTCCGAAATACCGTAAACGGAACTAGTCCTTCGTGACTACGGAAATCCGTTGGCTGTGGGAATAATTTTGTACAAACTCTGCAGAGTCATATATCCCTCCAAATCATCTATTCCATGTCCAAATTCGTATTACCTCATCCTAACAATGTCAGTTTTGATGACAGAGACTCTGGTGATTCGCATGAGTGCTAATTCCGGTTAATTGAATATTCTTGTGGATGGACTAACCCATTTATTCTCATGAATTAAATGTTTATTATGAGTATTATTTACTTGTGAATCAAAGCCCTTTCTGTGATGTCATCCCGACGTCCGACTGTGGCATTTCTTTCAAAGCCCTTTCTGTGATGTCGTCCCGACGTCCGACTGTGGCATTTCTTTTAAAGCCCTTTCTGTGATGTCGCCCCGACGTCCGACTGTGGCATTTCTTTTAAAGCCCTTTCTGTGATGTCGCCCCGACGTCCGACTGTGGCATTTCTTTTAAAAGCCC
>NC_057810.1:450002285-450015366 GCF_018294505.1 Triticum aestivum | reverse complement strand
GTGGCATTTCTTTTAAAGCCCTTTCTGTGATGTCGTCCCGACATCCGACTGTGGCATTTCTTTTAAAGCCCTTTCTGTGACGTCGCCCCGACGTCCGACTGAGGTATTTCTTTTTAAGCCCTTTATGTGGTGTCGCTAAGACGCCCGACTGTGGCATCTTTTTCCTTATATTTATTTGTTCACCTTTCGAGGCGTCGCTTCAGACACCCGATCGGTAATTATTTATGTTTTGTTGGGATTTCAGGCGGACTACCGCCGTTTCCCTTTTACTTATCTTGTTATGCTAATTTTTTTGAAAATGTACATTGGTGAATTTATTCATGTCGCATCCATGCATGCATTTGTTATATCTTACGTCCGAACTGTCTTGCGAGTACTTTCAAAGTACTCACTGGCTTGTTGATTTGGCCAGATGCTGACGAAGGCGATCTCATGGATGAAGAGTTTGATAGCGAGTCCGACACTTAGAGGAGTCCCAGTCAGTCTCGTGCGACCCTGGATTTGGTCACTGTTTTATATCCGCTTCCGCTACCAAATAAATTCATCGAGCCTCACCCCGACGCTCGATGAGATGATAGACTTAGAGTCTTGTATTTCTCTCCCCGCTGTGTTTTTCCACCACCGCCCTATCCTCGAGTCAGTAGTATGTCTCCACACCACTGTGTCATGTCCGCCATTATGTATAATTATTGGCATGCTTGTAATAATTTGGTTGAGCAACCGCAGTTCGACCCTGTAATATATTTTATGCTACTGGCTTATTGTATCAAGAGATTGTCTACCAGTGAGGAGGATTTCTCTCATACTGGACTCAAAAGATTGGTTTCTCAATAAATATTTTTATTGGAAAACCGGTCGTGACACACCCTTTGCCCTGGTTTACGGGGAAGAAGCAGTTCTATCAGGACCCCGACTCAGAGCCACACCGATCTAGCATGTAACACTTCATATCACTTTGCGGCCTCACGCACGGTATTCCCATGGGTGTCGCCTTACCTTGCTCAGGACCGTTTGCGCCTTTTGGCACACATATATGATAGTGTTGCTAGCATCCATATGACAAGGAGCCCGGGCTGACATGCTTAGTCGTGAACCCAAAGTGGCACTAACTTAAAGGGACAGGCATACATGACCCAGCAACGAACGTGTCGGTCATCAGCGAGTGAATTCAGGCTGTAGCAACTGGGCTAGCAGGACTCCGGTAAACCGGGCTGTAGCAGGCTAACAGGACTCCGGTAGACACCGCGTGACATTTCCCCGAAGGGACAGACACAGGAATGAAGAAGGACACATGCCAGCCAGCCTAAGTGTTTCGAAGCAGTAGCAAGCTACCAAGGCTTAGTGGAAGCACTAGGTGACATTTCCCGGTAAGACGGGCTACCAAGGATAAACAACTAGATAGTCAGATCCCACACATACCAAGCATTTCAATAACATACACACAATATGCTCGATATGTGCAAATACAACAAGGCATCACAACATGACTCTATAACTCAAGTATTTTATTCAATAGGCTCCGAGGAGCGAGATATTACAAACATGGGTCTCTCGACCCAGCATCTAGAGCATACAAGTCAAAACACAAGCGGAAGCTTAACATGTCTGAGTACAGACATCTACAAATGAAAAAGGCTGAGAAGCCTGACTAGCTACCAGATCTTGCCGAGGGCACAAGATCGTAGCTAAGGTAACAAGCTAAACATTGAAGTCCACGCGGAACTACTAGTGAGAATGAAGTCTCTCTGCAAAAACATAAATAGGCAAACGTGAGTACAAAATGTACCCAGCAAGACTTACATCAGAACTAGCTACATATGCATCATTATCAACAAAGGGGATAGTGGGGTTTAACTACAGCAAGCCAGCTTTGAGTCGGTGGCTATCCTGAACTACGGCTGCAAGTAACTCTTTTGAGGTGGCGCACTCGAGTCCACATATTCACCATATCAATACACCACTATGGATCCGCTCGCTTCTCCCTACAAGAACGCCATCCATAGCACTCACGCTTATCTTGCGCCTTTTAGAGTATCCACTTTCACTTGTCTATGAACTGTATACGCAACCCAGAAGTCCTTTATGGCGGACGCGGCTATTCGAATAGATGATGTTAACCCTGTAGGGGTGTACTTCTTCACACATGCTCTCACCACTTACCGCCGTTTAAATGACACATACTCGGCAAGCTTCAAGAGGAAGCCTAGCGAGGGTGTCGGCCACGGCCTACCTAAACTCTAGTCCAGGTTTATCGCCTATTCAGGTTCCATCCGCAGGGAGTCCGGCTAAGGTTTCCACTTACGGCCCCGAACGATGTGTACTGGGTTCCTTGACACCAAATGGGCGCCCGGCATACCCGACCACGTGCCTACCGCATCACAGCCCACCCATCTGGTTAGCGCTACGCACAACCTCCAGCATACTACAAACACCAGAAACTACTTGCAACTCCTGGACAGAGGACAAGGGTGATTAAGAAGCTGAGAGAGTCAATTAAGGAGCCCAATGTGTGGTAGTAGCTGTTCATGGATCACAAACACAGAACTCAGTTCCTAAGGACGGCTTCAATGAGACAACCCACCATGTACTCCTACATGGCCTCTCACCGCTAGCTTTACCAAATCGTGTTCACACACTTAGCTCACACACAGAAGGACATATTTACACACCTCCGATTCATCCCGTATGAATCAGACCTAACTCAACTTTAAGTAGTAGCAGGCATGACAAACAAGCATGAACGAGTAGGCACATCAGGGCTCAAACAACTCCTACTCATGCTAGTGGGCTTCATCTATTTAGTGTGGCAATGACAGCTCATGCAAAGGAAAGGGTTTCAACTACTGCAGCAAGTAACAGATGAATCGTTGTTGTCCTAATGCAATAAAAGAGAGCAGGAGCGAGAGAGTGGGATTGTATTGGAATGAACAAGGGATTTTTGCTTGCCTGGCACTTCTGAAGATAGTATAGTTCTTTATCGGTGTCATCGAACTCATCGTCGGAACCACGTCTATCGAGAGGGGACAAACACCGACAAACAAGGAAGAACACAATCAATGTAATGCACAATATGATGCGTGATCATGACATGGCAATATGATGTGGTCTGAGCTAATGCAGCTAGCAACCAGATTAAATGAAGTTGGTTTTAATCAAAGATTCAAAATCAAACTCCATATGTGATGGTTTAAATGCCCTTTATATGATTTTCCCTAGACATTAGTCATAAGTTGATCCAACATGCATGAAACCAGTACAGATTGATAGATTGGATTTTTCTGATCATTTTTCATATATAACTTATTTCATTCTGAGTTATGGTTGAATTTCTATGAATTTTAGAAGTTTTGGACATTTTCTGTAATTTATAAATCATTTTTGATTTATTTTAAATTCCAGAAAATATTACTACGTCTGCATGATGACATCATCACGTCAGCAGGTCAGCTGTGGCTGACCAAGTCAAAACCTGACCAGTGGGACCCACTGGTCAGTGACCCAGTGTCAGTTAGGGACACAGACAGGTGGGCCCGGTCAATGGACACGACAGCAAGGTCAATGCCGACGCATGGGGCCACTGTGATTAACTTAAACTAAACAGGGTTTACTCTATGGTTAATTAGGGTGGTGGGGCCGGTCTGTCAGTGACACAGGGCGAGATTAACGCGGTAATTAGCTTCAGGCTAATGACGCCACGTCAGCTCACCGGAGTTGGACGCCCGTGAGCACATCCGACAATGGAAGTTCATCAGAATCGAGCTACGGGCAACCATTTGCCTCACATTTTGTTTCTACGGGTTCCTCGGGTTCGCGCGCATCCAGGGGAGGAGGAGAGAGGAGCTGGGATGAGCTGTGGCGTCAGCGGTGGCGAGCGAGGCGGCTGCCGGAGTTTGGGTGCACTCGGGAACAAGGCTGCGGTGCGCTAGGGGAAAAGCTGATGGGCTAGGTGGCATCCGCGAGCCACCAGAAGCACGCTCGTGCCATGGGTTCGAGCAGAGGGGCTCGGGTCAGGAGAGCTAGGCGGCCATGGCGGATGGCGGTGCTCGGGCATGTGGGCGAGGGTTCTACGGCACGGGAACAAGCAAAACGAATGAGGGGAAACGGAGTGGAGCTCACAGCGAGGTCATCGGCGATCTCATTGGGCTCGGGGAGGCCTCTGCGAAGGCGAAATAGACGACGGTGTCCGGTGGCCAAGGCGGCAAGGAAGATGATGATGGCGATGCTGGAGGGGCTCCGGCCTTGCTTGGTTCGATGAGGAGGTGCAGTGCGATACGGACTATCTCGGGAGAACGGTGGCACGTCATTTCGTCGCCGGTGGCCACGCGGGCGAGGCACGGCGGCCGCGGAAGCTCTCGGTGACGCTCGGAGGGGGGGGGGAGCTAGAGGGCGAGGGAGAGAGAAGAGAGTGAGAGGAAACTGAGAGAGGGGCCTCGGGTGTCTCCAGACGTGTATTAGGACGAAGCAGCGGCCTCCAACGCGAAGCAGGAGGTGGTCGGCGTCGACGCGCGTGCATCCAGCACGCACCTGCTTCGGGGCGAGGGGGAGGAAGACGACTAGCAGCTGGGCTGCACAGTAACGGGCCGCACAGGTGGGCTGGTATCTCTGGTGGGCCTCAAGGTAAGTCCAGGTAAGGTATGTTCCTTTCCTTTTCTATTTCTGTTCTTTTGTTTTTTTATTTAAATCTTTGGCACTATTTTAAATCTAAGCAATAATTCAAAACCAGTGCCAAACTCCACTGAAATATTTGTGTTTCCACAATGGACCTAGCCAAATGCACATAAATTACTTCAGGGTATTTTGAAATATATCCCACATATTATGAATATAATTCCAAATGCAAATATAATAATGATTTAAATTCAGTGCCAAAATATTCCACAAAAATGTTCACTATTTTTGGTTTGGACCCAAGGCCTTGCCAAAATTACCAAACATTGATGGAAGCATTTTGGATTCATTGAATGCATTTTTTTAAGTGGGACCTATTTGGTTTTCCAAGTGCTAGGGTTTGATCACCCCCGTTTCAGGTTTCCAATAAATTTAGACATGATGCATGGGTGATTATGCAACTACTTGCAAATAGACTCTAGGGCTGTGACAACTCACCCCCACTAAACAAGAATCTCATCCCGATATTCAAGACGTGAGGTAAGAAGACAGAGAGGACGCAAAGCTAACACTATCTTCATGATCCAATTATCCTCGTCGAGGATGTTGATTCGTTGCATCATATTGATCCTGACGTCTTTGCTTTCGAGGTCATCTTTCTAACATGAGGACAAAAGAGCGAGATAACTCTATAGGGATGGATCATCTTAATGATCACAAGATCAACTCACGGAATGATGAGACGTAGAAACATCTTTCGAGCTGAGGGACAAAACACATATGAGGAGTGATGGAAAGAAGCAGGTAACGAAGGTTCAGATTGATAGGAAACAATTCCATGCTTAGAAAATGGTGCATGGTTTCAAAGTAGCGAGGAATAATCGCCATGATTCCGTAACGAGACACCTTGGGGGAGGTGACTCATAGAATTATTCCCTTAGGTGGCAAAAAGAATTACTTTTGATAAAGAGATCATTGCAACTCCCTATACTCGCCTAAGGCAAATCACAATCGATTGTTTGAAGGAGTCCGAAAGAAATGACATACTCATACTAGAATGGATGATGTGGACTACGCTGTTGAAGACAACGCAATGGATGTTTTTTTCTTATCATCGGAAATGGATGGGACCCATGGTAGGACCACTTCTGAAGATGATCCTGAACATCAATTAGTGAGAGGGGCAGCCCATGGGAAGTTGGCACAATGGCGGTGCAAGCTAGGAACAAAATGCAAATGTTGGGAATGTTGCAACCATCATATCTGCCTGAGATTCAGATCTGATTGGCGTCAGGATATTCCAGACTCACGGTCTGAGGAGAAAGTTTGCAACACAAGTCGACGAGATGACATTGCGAGATTCTCGGGAAATGAACTACGATAGCAAGCTCCAAAACATGAGCTGGTTCTGCTACATACATGTGAACACGTTGTCCAAGACAAGCATGACCACATAATAGTCTTACAACAAAACACTACCGAGTTTAGGTGGGGAACCATCATCGAGGATATTGAAGTCCTAACATAAGTCATGATTCTTAAGAATGAACTTCTTCTCCTTGAACAAGTCAATCAGTGGCTTGGTGTGCTAGGAAACACATATGGAGTGGAGGCGGCCAACCTATCAAACCATAGAGTACTTCGCACTTATGCGTGACTAACTTGGGACGATTTCAGAGGAAACAAAAACAAGCTTTCTCGAATTCACAGCGGCAACTTGGATCAAGTGCACAAGAATTAGAGGAAGTCAGTTCTTCCATCCAAACGTATACCTCATGAGTAGAACATAAGGTACTGCTTACAAAGTTTCCAATGCTATCTTTAATGTTCATCATGAAACGCGGAGAAGATAAAATGTTGTTGATGGGCTCAACAACAATTCATCAGGATTTCCATGAATATGGAATTCCACAACTATGTGAACAAGGCAATAGTATTGGTCAAACCCAAAAGATATAATGGTGTATGCTCGAGGGATCAACCACGAGTTAGACAACATTATGAACATCGTTGGTTCTGATTTGATTTGATGATAGCCCACGCTCAAATCAAAGACTGGATAAGACCATAGCTCCAACAATTGATCACGACGATCATTCAATGGAAATATTATCTTTCTTCACCACACACAACACAAGGATATCCCCTTGGGAATGAACTAAGTCAGGCAGCTGTTATCTTCCAACTCTCCAAGTTGTTGTTCAGCTTACCCAACTATCTCAGGGATATGCAACACCAATTCCTGGAGAAGGGGTGGTTTATATGAAACCAACTTGATCACGAGCTCAACATAACAGTCAGGTGACGAGCTGGTGATACTTCCGAGAAGATATTCGGAAAATCACGAACCACCGATATGTTACTAAGCTCGAGAACAATCTTGCTTTTCGGGGCCAGACGATATGATCAAATAAGCAAGGATTGGCACTTTCCTAACTCACTGATCGGAGAGTGGACCAGAAATAAGGACTAGGTAGCACAATCATACTTAGGGTGATGATTCAATAATAAACATGCTAGGAATGAGGTTATTGTCCTTTAACTACCAGGCAAGGGAGATGCTAGGAGTATAGATTTCACACATCATGATTCACTTGTCGGTATTCCGGTGGCAATAACGCGGGGACCGAGGAATGAATAATGAGGGCGAGAAGTATCACCGTATCAAGATTTCATAGGCTGGTGTGCAATTCCCATGACATTCTTGATATAAAGATGGAAATACTCCAAGGTAGAACAGAATCAAAAGCTGGATTGGCATTTTGATCTGCGGAGCAGAACTGCTTTGGCCCAATCCTGGATATGGATGTGGTACTGTAGTTTGTTTCTCCAAGTCATTCTGGAATAGAATAGCTTGACGAACCACAAGAGTAATAGGTATCGATGAACGATTGCATGCATACTCTTGACTATCAATTGATAGACGAGGGTCGGAATACAACTAAAGAGGTACAACTCAAAGGAGCATATAACTTTCTGAATTATGGATGCATAGATTAGTATGTCGAACCAAGTTCAATAGGTTTCTTCCAGATAACCAATGCAGAGAAGGCAGAACTGGCAGAGTCACGACATAGCATCGAGAACTTGTCAAGAGCACTCTGGTTGTGATCTTTTGGTTCAAAGAACTTCTGCCATAAACGGTTCATAGTATTTGGAAGAAGGAAATACCAGGGACCTCGAGGACTAACGCAAAGGTCACTAATAACCTAAGGGAGCTAGCAATTACTATCAACATGAAGTAAGTAGGGTGAATCTCGGGTTCAAAACCCAGAAGTGGAATACCTACATACTAAGTAGCATCACGGGATGCTTTCGAGAATGATGGCCAGAGTCATCACACTAGAAACACGAATCATGGCTAGATCACTAGATGATCCCCTAAAACACCTAGGTTCATAATAATAACTCCAACATATATGTCTAGGCAATAAAGTACCACAACTCACTGATTTGTGTGATTAATCTGACCAAAAGGACATCGTGAACGGGAATAAGGGCTTTGCAAATCCATCAGACTATTTAGAGACCTCGGATGACTCGGACACCATAACGGCTGTAAATGCTCGAAAAGGTTTGAGACATCTACAAAAATGGTGGCATAACCACTCGATCATCATAGTATCGGGAATCTAAGGCTAGCTATGAATACACAGAGGTAGTAGGAACCAATTTGAAGCTTAGAACCAACAATCGTACAAGTCTCCTGATTAGTAACATGTGAACCTGAGAGAAAGAGCAGAAAGCCTAGTTTCTTAACCCCGTACGAAAGATAGGATGACTCAGATCAGAAGGGCATGAGGTAAAGGAGTAAAAAGAGCCTTACGTTCCATCCCACAATCAATTCCCTTATATAACTAAGGAATTTCTAGACTCATCTTAGACCAGTTTGGCTTGGTAATCCTACATGCTGTCAGGCTTTGATATCGAAGCTGTCAGGACCCCGACTCAGAGCCACACCGATCTAGCATGTAACACTTCATATCACTTTGCGGCCTAACGCACGGTATTCCCATGGGTGTCGCCTTACCTTGCCCGGGACCGTTTGCGCCTTTTGGCACACGTATATGATAGTGCCGCTAGCATCCATATGACAAGGAGCCCGGGTTGACATGGCTAGTCATAAACCTAAAGTGGCACTAACTTATAGGGACATGCATACATGACCCAACAACGAACTTGTCGGTCATCAGCGTGTGAATTTGGGCTGTAGCAACTAGGCTAGCAGGACTCTAGTAAACCGGGCTGTAGCAGGCTAACAGGACTCCGGTAGACACCGCGTGACATTTGCCCGAAGGGACAGACACAGGAATGAAGAAGGACACATGCCGGCCAGCCTAAGTGTTTTGGAGCAGTAGCAAGCTACCAAGGCTCAGTGGAAGCACTAGGAGACATTTCCAGGTAAGAGAGGCTACCAAGGATAAACAACTAGTTAGTCAGATTGCACACATACCAAGAATTCAATAACATACACACAATATGCTCGATATGTGAAAATACAACATGGCATCACAACATGAATCTACAACTCAAGTATTTTATTCAATAGGCTCCGAGGAGAGAGATATTACAAACATGGCTCTCTTGACCCAGCATTCAGAGCATACAAGTCAAAACGAAAGCAGAAGCTCAACATGTCTGAGTACAGACATCTACAAATGAAAAGGCTGAGAAGCCTGACTATCTACTAGATCCTACCGAGGGCAGAAGATCGTAGCTGAGGTAACAAGCTAAACGTCGAAGTCCACGCGGAACTACTAGTGAGACTAAAATCTCTCTGCAAAAACATAAAATAGGCAAACGTGAGTACAAATGTACCCAGCAAGACTTACATCAGAACTAGCTACATATGCATCATTATCAACAAAGGGGATGGTGGGGTTTAACTGCAGCAAGCCAACTTTGACTCGGTGGCTGTCCTGAACTACGACTACAAGTAACTCTTTCGACGTGGCGCACTCGAGTCCACATATTCACCATATGTCAGGACCCCGACTCGATGTCACATCGATCTAGCCTGTAGCACCTCATATCACTTTGCGGCCTCACGCACGGTATCCCCACGGGTGTCGCCTTACCTTTGCCCGGGACCGTTTGCGCCTTTTGGCTCACGTATATGATAGTGTCGCTAGCATCCATATGATAAGAAGCCCGGGCTGACATGACTAGTCGTAAACCCAAAGTGGCACCGACTTACAGGGACAGGCATTCATGACCCAGCCACGAACATGTCGATCAACAGCAAGTGGGTCCGGGTTGTAGCACTTGGCTAGCAGGACTCCGGTAAACCGGGCTGTAGCGGGCTAACAGGACTCCGGTACTCAATGCGTGACATTTCCCCGAAGGGACAGATACCGGAACGAGGAAGGACACATGCCGGCCAGCCTAAGTGTTCTAGAGCAGTAGCAAGCTACCATGGCTCAGCGGTAACACTAGGAGACATTTCCCGGTAAGAGAGGCTACTAAAGATAAACAACTAGATAGTCAGATCCCACACATACCAAGCATTTCAAACATACACACAATATGCTCGATATGTGCAAATACAACGAAGCATCACAACATGACTCTATGACACAAGTACTTTATTTAAGGCTCAGAGAGCCATACATAACATACACAAAGGTACGGGTCGCACGACCCAGCATTCAAGTCATACAGTCATACAAACCAGCAGCGGAAGTAACTTGTCCGAGTACAGACAACTAGTAAAATAAAAGAGGCTTGGAAAGCCTCTGCTATACTACGTGGTCCTTCACAAGCTCAGGATCACCACCTGGGCCTTAGCCTACTCATTGATGTCAACCTCTACGTAGAACCCATCAGAAGGGGTTGCAGCGTCTTCTGTAAAAATATAAATTATAGCAACATGAGTACAAAGGTACTCAGCGAGACTTACATCAGATCCTACATACATGCATATTATCAAGAAGGGTTGGTGGAGTTCTTGCAGCAAGCCAGCTTAGACTCTTGGCTAGGCTAACCTACGAGACTCCAACTTGAAATGGTTTTGCGCACACGAGTCCATTACTCACCACTTCAATACACTACCGAGCATCCACCTCCGTCTCCCTACAGAAGAGCCATCCTCGGCACTCACACTTATCTTGAGGCTTTTAGTAGTTTCCATTTACTTGTCTATGAACTGTATAGGCAACCAAGTAGTCCTTTACCATGGACGCGGCTATTCGAATAGATCATGTTAACCCTGCAGGGGTGTACTTCTTCATACACGCTCTCACCACTTACCGTCGTTTACACGACATGTACTCGGCAACCTTCAAGCGGAAGCCCAACGTGGGTGTCGGCCACAACCTACCTAACCACCTAAGCCTCCAGTCCAGGTTTATCGCCTATCCAGGTTCCATCCGCAGGGAGTCCGGCCGAGGTTTCCCATACGGCCCCGAACGATGTGAACAGGGTTCCCGAGATACCTAACGGGTATTCGGTACACCCGGCCACGTACCTACCGCATCACAGCCCACCCCTACGGTCAGTGCTGTCCACGGCCTCCAGTAGGCTACAAACACCAGAAACTACTTGCAACTCCTGGACGGAGAACTAGGGTGAATAAGAAGCCGAGAGGGTCCATTGGTTTCGGGCCCAATGCATGGTAGTAGCTGGTTCTTAAATCACACATACAGATCTCAGTGCTTAAGGTCGGCTTCAATGAAACAACCCACCATGTACTCCTACATGGCCTCTCATCGATACCTTTACCAAATCGTGTTCACCGCACCACTCTCATTACCTGACATAATCATTTCACTCTAGCCCATCACCCAGATGAACCAGACCTGACACGACTCTAAGCATAGCAGGCATAGCAAGGTAGGAACAACACATACATATGGCTCAACCAACTCCTACACATGCTAGTGGGTTTCATCTAGTTACTGTGGCAATGACAGGTCATGCAGAGGAAATGGGTTCAACTACCGCAGCACACAGCAGTTTGAAACGCGTTGTCTTAATGCAGTAAAAGAGAGCAGGAGCGAGAACATGGGGTTGTATCGATATGATCAAATGGTTGGTTGCTTGCCTGATGGTTCGATGCACTGATACGGTTCTTCGTTAGGGTAATCACGATACTCCTCGGGGGCAGATCCTGCCGCAAGAATACCGATACACAACCATTACCAAACAATGTGCAACAATATGATGCATGCATGAAACATAGCAATATGAGTGTGTTGGGCTAATGCAACTAAGACCAGAAGGGTTTGAATCAATTTGAATCAAAGATTCACATTTCAAACTCAAACATGGCCTTTTAGAGTGCTTTTCCTTGTTCTGCATTAAACACCAAGTTAACTTGCTTAGTCATGCATGAAAATAGTACAGATGGATAGATTGGATTTGTTTGATCATTTTTCATATATAATTTGTCTGATTTGGAGTTACAGAATAAAAGTTATGAATTTTTGAAGTTTAAATTATATTCTGGAATTTCCTGATTTGATTTAAATCCAGAAATATATATATTGCGCCAGCATGACGTCAGCACGACATCAGCGGTCAACTGCGGCTGGCTGGGGTCAAACCTGACGTGTGGGGTCCACACGTCAGTGACAGGGGGGTTTAACAGAGGTTAGTTTAATCCTAATTAAGAGTTAGTGGCGCTGGGGCCCACTGGTCAGTGTCAGGGTTAATTAACAGAGGTTGATTAAGTTTAAACTAATCCTAACCCGAATTAGCAGGGACGGGCCCCACTTGTCATTGAGCCAGGGGAGGTCAAACCCCTTGGTCAACTGGGGCTAACACGCCGGCGTTTAGCCGCCGGCGGCAGCAAATGCGGTGGAGGGCGCGGGATTTCCACTCCGGCGCCCAATCGAGCAGCGGAAGGCACGCGCGGGAAGCTGGGGCTCGTGCGCACCCACTGGTGCCCTCCTTTTCACCGGAGATGGCTTAGATCGACGACGGCGACCACTTGGGCGGCGGCCGGAGTTCGGGCGCGAGCGGGATCGGGCTGTGGGGCACTGGGAGGCCACCTGAGGGGCTCGGCGGCACCCTCGTGGCACCGGGAGCACGATGGAAGGCTCGATTTGGGCGGAGGCGGACCGAGACGGCGACGGCGACATGGACGGCGGCGAGAGGCTTCGGCCGTGGTGGGGAGGAGGGCTACGGTGAGGGAACGAGGGGGAGAAGAGAGGGGAAACGGAGAGGGGCTCACAGCGAGACCAGCGAGCGCGAGGGCGAGGTCGGGGATGCCCGGTAGCTCCCGAATCGACGGCGAGTACCCACGGCGGCCGGAGGCGAGGATGGCGACGGCGATGGCTCCACGGGGTGCTCCGTCTTGCGTGGCTCGACGAGGAGGTAGAGGGGGTCGCGGCGGAGCTGGGGAGCGTGTCGGGGAGGCGAGGGGAGGCCGGTGGCGGCGGCTATGGCGAACGGCGGCGATGGGTGCGTTCGGACACGGGAGAGAGAGAGCGAGGGAGAGGAGAGGAAGAACCGGGGGAGAGTGAGAGAGTAC
>NC_057810.1:449991131-450001858 GCF_018294505.1 Triticum aestivum | reverse complement strand
CTGGTGGCGTGGTGCGGTGGCGCGCGCGCGTGCCGGGCACGCTCCCCTCCCTCTGTCGAGGACAAAGACGACAGAGGAAGAGGCGGGCTGGGCCGCCTGCTGGCTGGGCCGGCCGGCTACTGCTGGGCTGCACAGGGAGGAGCCCCAAGTAAGCTTCTCCTTCTTTTATTTATTTTTGTTTTCTAATTTCTCACATTTGTTTTGATTTAAATAAAATATTAAATCATTTTATTACCTTATGCCAATTTTTGCAGGAGCTAGATATATTATTCCAGAGCTCCCCAACAGGTGGCATAATTTTTGGACATATATTAATATATATAACTAATATATTTCTAATGCAAATATTTATGCATTAATTCCAAATGCCCAAAATAAATACCTATGAGCTCTTAAAAATATTGGTTTGATTTTTATCTCTGTCCAATATTTTCAGAGAGCAACATGAGCATTTTCTTGGACCCTTTTGGAGAAATTTTTATTTGGGTCATTTTCAAAAATGATTCTGAGGGTTTCACAAATCCCCATTTCAAAATTAAATGAATTTTAAACATGATGCACACATGACTAGCTAGTCTAGGTCATACTAGGCTAGGGATGTGACAACTCGCCCCCACTTGAAAAAATCTCGTCCCGAGATTCAAGGGTTGACGGAAAGAAAGCGGGGTACTCCAGTCGAAGACGATCCTCTCGCTCCCAAGTAGCTTCCCTCTCGGAATGATGAGACCACTGAACTTTGAGAAACTTGATGTTCTGACATCGAGTAACACGCTCTGCTTGATCAAGAATGCGAACCGGGTACTCTCGGTATGTGAGGTTATCTTGGAGATCAAGCGTTTCGTGGTCCACTCCGCGGATAGGATCCGAGAAGCAACGCCTGAGTTGAGAGACGTGGAAGACATCATGAACTCGAGAAAGATGTGGGGGCAGTTCCAATTGGTAGGCAACTTCTCCTTGTTTGGCGAGAATGCGAAAAGGTCCAATGTAACGAGGAGCCAATTTGCCTTTAATACCGAAACGATGGGTTCCCTTCAGAGGGGTGACCCGAAGGTAAGCCTTCTCGTCAACCTCGAAAGTCATTGCCTTATGTTTTCGGTCATATTGACTCTTTTGACGAGATTGGGCTGTTTTCAACTTTTCACGAACGATACGAACTTGTTCTTCTGCTTCCTGAATCATATCTGGGCCAAAGAATTGTCTTTCCCCGGTCTCTGACCAGTTAAGGGGTGTTCGACACCGTCGTCCATAGAGAACTTCAAAAGGGGCTTTACCCAAGCTAGATTGATAGCTGTTGTTGTAAGCGAATTCGGCAAATGGAAGGCACTTCTCCCAATCCATTCTGAATGAGATAACAGAGGCTCGAAGCATGTCTTCTAGAATCTGGTTGACGCGTTCCACTTGACCACTCGACTGAGGGTGGAAAGCGGTGGTAAAGGAGAGACGGGTTCCCATAGCGTTTTGGAAACTTTCCCAAAATCGAGAGGTGAAAAGACTTCCTCGATCCGAGTTAATTTCCAAAGGAACACCATGGAGAGACACTATCCGGGAGATGTATAAGTCTGCCAATTGACTAGCGGTTATACTCTCACGAACAGGTAGGAAATGGGCTACTTTGGAAAGACGATCGACAACGACGAAGATTGCATTATTCCCTCTCTTGGTCCTGGGAAAACCGGTAATGAAATCCATACCAATTTTACCCCATTTCCATTCAGGAATAGCTAAGGGTTGAAGGGTGCTAGCAGGCCGTTGATGCTCTGCTTTTACACGACGACAGACATCGCAATTAGCAATATACTGAGCAATTTCTCTCTTCATCCTAGTCCACCAGAACCTCTGGCGTAGGTCCTGATACATCTTAGTACTACCGGGATGAATGGTGAGAGGAGATTCATGAGCTTCCTTAAGGATCAAACGCCTCAGGTTTCGCACTTTGGGAACCACTAGTCGATTCCCGAAGTATACGACCCCTTGATCATTAATGGAGAAACAATTCGCAATTCCTTTCTTGATGTTTCTCTTGATGCGGGAGATTCCCGGATCTATCTTCTATGCTTTGATGATCTGATCCGTAAGGGTAGGTTTTGCCACCAAGGTGGAAAGAAATCCTTGAGGAACAATGTGAAGGTTAAGCTTCCGAAATTCCTCATGGAGAAGCGGTTGACTTTGTTGTAACATCAGGTTGTTACAATAAGATTTACGACTTAGCGCATCAGCCATGACGTTGGCTTTCCCTGGGGTGTAAGTTATTCCTAAGTCGAAATCTGTGATCAACTCAACCCAACGTCTTTGTCTGAGATTCAAATCCGGTTGGGTGAAAATGTACTTCAGACTTTGGTGATCAGTGAATATTTCGCAACGATTACCGAGGAGGTAATGTCGCCAGGTCTTAAGTGCATAGACTACGGCTGCAAGCTCTAGATCATGAGTAGGATAATTCTCCTCATGTGGGTGCAATTGCCGCGAAGCGTAGGCAATTACGTGTCGATCTTGCATGAGAATGCAACCTAGTCCTTGTCGCGAGGCGTTGCAGTAGATAACAAAGTCCTTGGAGAAGTCTGGCGGTACCAGTACGGGAGCAGAAGTCAGGCGTCTTTTCAGTTCCTAAAAGCTGTGCTCACATTGTGGAGTCCATTCGAACTTCTTATCTTTCTTGAGGAGTTCGGTTAGAGGTTTGGCAACTTTGGAGAAGTTCTCGACAAAGCGACGACAATAGCTCGCTAAGCCCAGAAAACTCCGAACTTGCTTGACCGATTGAGGTGGAGTCCAATTAAGGACAGCTTGAACTCGCTCAGGGTTAACAAGAATACCTTTACCAGATATTACATGACCCAGATAGGTCACTTCTGACAACCAAAATTCACATTTGGAAAACTTGGCATAAAGGCGATGCTCTCGAAGTTTCTTCAACACTAGCCTTAGATGTTCGGCATGTTCTTCCTCGTTCTTAGAGTAGATGAGTATATCATCGAGGTAAACCACGACGAATTTATCTAAATACTCCATGAAAATTGAGTTCATTAACCGAGAAAAGGTGGCTGGAGCGTTGGTTAAACCGAAGGACATGACGGTGTACTCGTATTGGCCATAACAAGTAACAAAGGCCGTTTTAGGAATGTCCCCGTTTCTAATTTTGATTTGATGGTAGCCCAACCTCAAATCCATCTTGGAGAAGACTGAGGATCCAGCGAGCTGATCATACAGATCATTGATCCTGGGGAGCGGATATTTGTTCTTGATTGTGACCAGATTGACAGGTCGATAATCTACAACCATCCGGTCCGTACCATCCTTCTTCTTGACGAATAGGACGGGGCAAGCCCACGGAGATGAACTAGGGCGGATGAAACCCTTTTTCAAGGACTCATCGAGTTGTTTCTTAAGCTCGGCTAGTTCTAGTGGTGCCATCTTATAAGGTCTTGTAGCAATCGGAACGGTTCCTGGGATGAGGTCTATTACGAACTCAACATCCCTGTCAGGTAGAACACCTGGCAATTCCTCTGGGAAGACGTCCGGGAAGTCACGGACTACCGGAACGTCCTCAAGGTCTGGCAAAGGGCTGGCGTTAAGAGAATATAATTGTCGCTTGGCTAATCGGGTCAAGACATTGACTATCTTCCCCGAAGGGTGAGTGAGTTGAACAGTCCTAGAGAAGCAATCAATTTTGGCATGATGAGCTGACATCCAGTCCATACCCAAAATGATATTAATATCTGAAAATTTGAGAGCTATCAAAGATGCAAGGAAAACAAGTCTGTCGACTTGGATTTCATTTCCATAACTTACCCTGGAGGTCTGCCATCTAGAACCAGGAGTAGAAATTTCCATAGTGGATGGCATGTCACAGAATGCGGTGTTATGCAAACGAGCATAGTTCTCGGATATAAATGAATGAGAGGCTCCTGTATCGAAAAGAACAGATGCCGGGTGGCAATTAACAAGGAGCGTACCGAGAACGACGTTGGGATCCTCTTGAGCTTCTTCGGCAGAGATACAGTTGACGTGGCCACGTGTAGCGGTGGCCGGCTTGGCGTGGAACACTTTCCCTGTCGGTTTGCCACGGCCAACAGCTTTAGCAGACCGGTTGGGGTTGGTCTGGGGACACTCACGCATATAGTGGCCAGATTCCCCACACTTGAAACAAGTCACGGAACTGGTACGTGGAGGAGCATTGTTGGTTGGACCCCCATAGGGCTTGGCTGGAGCAGACTGTTGGACAGGGCGAGGCGCCTGGAAAGATGGCCTCGGTGTGAACCTGGGTGGCAGGGCGGTGTTGGGCACCCACACGCGGCGCTTCTGAGGACCAGCACCGGATGAGGAACCCATGTCACGGCCATGCTTGCGTGTTGCGTCATAATCAGTCTGACCAGTCTCAGCACTGATGGCCTTGTTAACAAGTTTCTGAAGGGATGTGCACTCATGCAGACGGAGGTCGCGGCGAAGCTCAGGACTAAGGCCCTTACGGAACCTTGCTTGCTTCTTGGCATCAGTAGAAACTTCCTCAGTTGCATATCGTGCGAGATTACCAAACTCCCTGCTGTAAGCATCCACAGAGAGTCGGCCTTGGGTGAAATTGCAAAATTCCTCACGTTTACGGTCCATGAGACCCTCCGGAATGTGATGTTCACGGAAAGCCTCGCTGAATTCAGCCCAAGTAGTGACATGGCCCGCTGGGCGCATAGCTCCATAATTCTCCCACCATAGACTGGCGGGGCCTTCAAGATGATATGCAGCAAAGGTGACCTTGTCAGCCTCCGCTACCAGCGCGGAACGCAGTTTGTGAGAAATACTGCGAAGCCAGTCATCAGCGTCGAGAGGCTCGACGGAGTGGTGGAACGTGGGTGGATGTAATTTGATAAAATCACTGAGTGACACCACGTTAGTCCTCTGATGGTGTGCTGTGTTCTGTTCAATACGTTCCAACAAACGGTTGGTCTCCCGCTTGTTTCTCTCAGCTTCCATCATAACCTCGGCTAGGGAAGGAGGATGAGGCAGATTTGCATCCCTGACTTCACTGCCTTCGGCCTGCTCTTGAGGAGCAGGGTTAGTGCGCGTGTTGACCATCCTAGGTAAACAAAACAATGATTTAGTCAGAATGATAAAATTCCAACATAGGATATAAAATGTAAGGAATAACTCGAAATGCAAGATGATCATCCGTATGACATGGTAGATACAGAAACTGCTTCTTTATTCCATCGTCATACACACCATACAGGGTTTAGTACAAGACTAAACAAAGTACTATTACGGTGAAAAAAAATTACATCTCATCGGAGGCATCCCAAGCTCCTATACATTATTTTTCTACACCTCCGGAAAGAGTACAAACTAGGTCATATCCCACGAGTCACGCGGGACGATAGACGACACAGATAGTGCGAACTAGTGATACTACCACTAACTCAGACCGATCCGTAGTAGTCCTCGTAGAAGTCACCTCCATAGCCTGGAAGCTCAACATGATCATCCGGAAACAGACGATCTCACGGAGCTTGTGGACCATAGGGACTAGGATGAGGTCTTGGACCAACAGACGGTGGCCTGCGGGGACCGCGAGGTGGGGTGATGCCTCCTACATCACGCCAAATCATCACGTCTGGCAGAGCAGATCTCACAGGATAGAGATCGCGCATATCCGAATATCCAACTTGCACTGCCGGTGCAAACCGAGTCAATGTGGCTCAGTGGTCAGCACGGGTATTGAAGAGCTCTAACCTCAAGGCCCGGTTTTCACGGTCCTTATCCTCGAGCATCTCAGAAGTGGTGCGAGTCCGTGAAACCTCCTGGGTGGGGTCAGCATAGATAGCCTGGAGATACCCTTGTGCTCCCGGAAGTGATCCTGGCATATACCGGAAATCAGAGTCCCGAAATAGTCCAGATCTGACTCGCATGATGGTCATCATAGAGTAGGCGGCGTCCTGCACAGCCATCTCAATAGTAACCCCGAGTCCATAGGAGCAGTGAAGGGGCTCGGTGGACCCAGGATAAGATGGAAATATCCTGACAGTGCAGAGATACTGGCTTTGATTAAAGTCTCGGAATTGCTCTTCGACCGTGTACTCAGGATACCAGCGGTATCCAGCCTCAGTCATTACCCTGACCAACATGGCAGTATGGCCGGGTACATCTAGGCATCGAGTCAGGTGAACCACTTGATTGAGGTCGCGAGTGGCCATCTGAAAGCACAATCATAATGCAAAGGCATTAGAATTTCTAGCAAAATTTCGGCAGCATAACAGTTGTAAATGCTCAAGAAGGATTTTGAGACATTTGATAAAGGATTACATACACACTCATCATCATCATATCAAGTTCTGAGTCCATCCTAGCAACATAATGTGGTAGTAGAATTGAACTAGGCTTGTATCCATCAAACTTATAAGGTACTACTGATTAGTAACACGTGATCCTGATGGAGAGAATAGATCCTAATTCCTTAACCCCCGGTGGCAGAATAGACTGACTCAGATCAGAATGTTATAAGATAAAGGAGTAAAAAGAGCCTTACGTTCCAACCCACAAACAATTCCCCTACATATAACTAAAGAATTTCTAGACTCAACATCGACCAGTTTGGCTTGGAGAACCTACAGGCAGTCCGGCTCTGATGCCAACGCTGTCAGGACCCCGACTCGATGTCACATCGATCTAGCCTGTAGCACCTCATATCACTTTGCGGCCTCACGCACGGTATCCCCACGGGTGTCGCCTTACCTTTGCCCGGGACCGTTTGCGCCTTTTGGCTCACGTATATGATAGTGTCGCTAGCATCCATATGATAAGGAGCCCGGGCTGACATGACTAGTCGTAAACCCAAAGTGGCACCGACTTACAGGGACAGGCATTCATGACCCAGCCACGAACGTGTCGATCAACAGCAAGTGGGTCCGGGCTGTAGCACTGGGCTAGCAGGACTCCGGTAAACCGGGCTGTAGCGGGCTAACAGGACTCCGGTACTCAATGCGTGACATTTCCCCGAAGGGACAGACACCGGAACGAGGAAGGACACATGCCGGCCAGCCTAAGTGTTCCAGAGCAGTAGCAAGCTACCATGGCTCAGCGGTAACACTAGGAGACATTTCCCGGTAAGAGAGGCTACTAAAGATAAACAACTAGATAGTCAGATCCCACACATACCAAGCATTTCAAACATACACACAATATGCTCGATATGTGCAAATACAACAAAGCATCACAACATGACTCTATGACACAAGTACTTTATTTAAGGCTCAGAGAGCCATACATAACATACACAAAGGTACGGGTCGCACGACCCAGCATTCAAGTCATACAGTCATACAAACCAGCAGCGGAAGTAACTTGTCCGAGTACAGACAACTAGTAAAATAAAAGAGGCTTGGAAAGCCTCTGCTATACTACGTGGTCCTTCACAAGCTCAGGATCACCACCTGGGCCTTAGCCTACTCATTGATGTCAACTTCTACGTAGAACCCATCAGAAGGGGTTGCAGCGTCTTCTGTAAAAATATAAATTATAGCAACATGAGTACAAAGGTACTCAGCAAGACTTACATCAGATCCTACATACATGCATATTATCAAGAAGGGTTGGTGGAGTTATTGCAGCAAGCTAGCTTAGACTCTTGGCTAGGCTAACCTACGAGACTCCAACTTGAAATGGTTTTGCGCACACGAGTCCATTACTCACCACTTCAATACACTACCGAGGATCCACCTCCGTCTCCCTACAGAAGAGCCATCCTCGGCACTCACACTTATCTTGAGGCTTTTAGTAGTTTCCATTTACTTGTCTATGAACTGTATAGGCAACCAAGTAGTCCTTTACCGCGGACGCGGCTATTCGAATAGATCATGTTAACCCTGCAGGGGTGTACTTCTTCATACACGCTCTCACCACTTACCGTCGTTTACACGACATGTACTCGGCAACCTTCAAGCGGAAGCCCAACGTGGGTGTCGGCCATGACCTACCTAACCACCTAAGCCTCCAGTCCAGGTTTATCGCCTATCCAGGTTCCATCCGCAGGGAGTCCGGCCGAGGTTTCCCATACGGCCCCGAACGATGTGAACAGGGTTCCCGAGATACCTAACGGGTATTCGGTACACCCGGCCACGTACCTACCGCATCACAGCCCACCCCTACGGTCAGCGCTGTCCACGGCCTCCAGTAGGCTACAAACACCAGAAACTACTTGCAACTCCTGGACGGAGAACTAGGGTGAATAAGAAGCCGAGAGGGTCCATTGGTTTCGGGCCCAATGCATGGTAGTAGCTGATTCATAAATCACACATACAGATCTCAGTGCTTAAGGGCGGCTTCAATGAAACAACCCACCATGTACTCCTACATGGCCTCTCATCGATACCTTTACCAAATCGTGTTCACCACACCACTCTCATTACCTACATAATCATTTCACTCTAGCCCATCACCCAGATGAACCAGACCTGACACGACTCTAAGCATAGCAGGCATAGCAAGGTAGGAACAACACATACATATGGCTCAATCAACTCCTACACATGCTAGTGGGTTTCATCTAGTTACTGTGGCAATGACAGGTCATGCAGAGGAAATGGGTTCAACTACCGTAGCACACAGCAGTTTGAATTGCGTTGTCTTAATGCAGTAAAAGAGAGCAGGAGCGAGAACATGGGATTGTATCGATATGATCAAATGGTTGGTTGCTTGCCTGATGGTTCGTTGCACGGATACGGTTCTTCGTTAGGGTAATCACGGTACTCCTCGGGGACAGATCCTGTCGCAAAGGACACCGATACACAAACATCACCAAACAATATGCAACAATATGATGCATGCATGAAACATGGCAATATGAGTGTGTTGGGCTAATGCAACTAAAACCAGATGTGTTTGAACAAATTTGAATCAAAGATTCAAATTCCAAATTCAAATATGGCCTTTTAAAGTGCTTTTCCTTGTTCTGATTAAAACATCAATTTAACTTGTTTGATCATGCATGAAAATAGTACAGATGGATAGATTGGATTTTTCTGATCATTTTTCATATATAATTTGTCCAATTTGGAATTACAGAATAAAATTTATGAATTTTTGAAGTTTAATTAATATTCTGGAATTTCCTGATTTAATTTAAATCCAGAAATATAATTACTGTGTCAGCATGACGTCAGCATGACGTCAGTGGTCAACTGTGGCTGGTTGAAGTCAAACCTGACGTGTGGGGGCCACACGTCAGTGACAGGGGGGGTTAAACAGATTTAAATTAATCCTAATTACTTAATTAGTGGCACTGGGGCCCACTGTCAGTGTCAGGGGGGGTTGACTAACAGTAGTTAGCGCTAACCTAACCACCTGGCCGACAGGGCCCACGCGTCAGTGACCCTGGGGGGTCAAACCCCAGGTCGGTCAAGTCAAACCCCACCGGCGACATGACGCCGGCGAGATCCGAGACGGCGGCGAGAGTGCTTTTTGCCATTCCGGCGACCAAATGGACGGCGGAAGGCATCTACGTGTTGCTGAGGCTGAGCCGCGTCTATTGGTGGTGGTGGTTGGGCTCGAGGTGGCCGGAGTTGACGGCGGCGAGCTCGGCTGCGGTGGCCGGAGTTCGGGTGCGGTCGGGATCAGTGTTGCAGGGGGTTTGGGGAGGCGTTGGTGCGTTCTACGTGCTCCTCGTGATGTGTGGAGCACGATGGCGAGCTCGGTTGGGCGCTACGGCGACCGTGGCCACGACGGCGACATCGCCGGCGGCGTGGAGCTTTCGGTCGAGGTGGAGCTAGGGCCTAGAGGTCGGGAGAGACCAGGGAAGAAGGGGGAATCGCTCCGGGGGCTCACCGCGGTTGCAGTGGGCGTCGAAGCAGGCTCGGGGACGCGCCGGAGACGACGAATTTGACGGCGACGGTGGTCGGAGTCCGAAGAGGGGAACGGCGACGTGGCGGCGATGTAGGGCTTCCGGGGACCCGTGGAGCGGTGGGGAGGAAGAGGGAGTTGTGGCGGAGCTTCTGAGCTAATCGGGGGAGCGAGGGGTGGTCGGAGGCGGTGGCTATGGCGAACGGCGGCGACGGTCATGTTCGGCCGAGCGAGAGAGAGAGCGAGAGAGAGGAAGGAGAGAGCCAGGGAGAGTGAGAGAGAGCAGGGGGAGAGGCGTGGCGTCGTCCAGGGCGTCGAGCGAGGAGGGGAGGCCAGGCAAGCAGGCGAGCAGGTGGCGTGGCGCGGTGGCGCGCGCGCGCGCGCCGGCCACACTCCCCTCCCTCTGTCTGGACGAAGACGACAGAGGAGGGAGGTGGGCTGGGCTGGCTGGGCCAGCCAGCTGGCTGGGCCGCACAGTGGAGGAGCCCAGGTAGGTTTTTCCCCCTTTCTTTTCTGTTTTCTGTTTTTATTTAATATATCTGCAACTTTGTTGAATTAAATAAAATACCTAGACAACTCCAAAAATCACCAAACTACTCCTGGTCCATAGTTGGATTATTTCCAACATGAAACATTTTAGTTTGGAGATATTTGAGCATTTAAATATTTTATATAATTTTAAATGCCCAAATTCAAATAGTTATGATTTAATTCAAAAACCCTAGGATGGCCTAGGAAAATGTGCACCACTTTTGCAGAGGTTCTGAACCAAGACAAAAATGATGGGCATTTTAGAAGGGCATTTCAGGTTCATTGAAAATTATTTTAGTAAACCCTAGTTGGTTTCAGAGGGGACTGGGGGTTCTGTCATCCCCATTTCAGGTTTCTGCTGAAAGAGTAAACATGAT
>NC_057810.1:449985720-449991121 GCF_018294505.1 Triticum aestivum | reverse complement strand
CGCTGGGCGCATAGCTCCATAATTCTCCCACCATAGACTGGCGGGGCCTTCAAGATGATATGCGGCAAAGGTGACCTTGTCAGCCTCCGCTACCAGCGCGGAACGCAGCTTGTGAGAAATACTGCGAAGCCAGTCATCAGCGTCGAGAGGCTCGACGGAGTGGTGGAACGTGGGTGGATGCAATTTGATAAAATCACTAAGTGACACCACGTTAGCCCTCTGATGGTGTGCTGTATTCTGTTCAATACGCTCCAACAAACGGTTTGTCTCCCGCTTGTTTCTCTCAGCTTCCATCATCACCTCGGCTAGTGAAGGAGGATGAGGCAGATTTTCATTCCTGGCTTCACTGCCTTCGGCCTGCTCTTGAGAAGCAGGGTTGGCGCGCGTGTTGACCATCCTAGGTAAACAAGACAAAGATTTAGTCAGAATGATAAAATTCCGACATAGGAATACATAATGTGAGGAATAACTCGGAATGCAAGATGATCATCCGTATGACATGGTAGATACAGAAACTGCTTCTTTTATTCCATCGTCATACACACCATACAAGGTTTAGTACAAGACCAAACGAAGTACTATTACGGTGAAAAGGGATTACATCTCATCGGAGGCATTCCAAACTCCTATACATTATTTTTCTACAACTCCGGAAAGAGTACAAACTAGGTCATATCCCACGAGTCACGCGGAACGATAGATGACACAGCTAGTGCAAACTAGGGATACTACCCCTAACTCAGACCGATCCGTAGTAGTCCTCATAAAAGTCACCTCCATAGCCTGGAAGCTCAACATGTTCATCCGGAAACAGATGATCTCGCGGAGCTTGTGGACCATAGGGGCTAGGATGAGGCCTTGGACCAACAAACGGTGGCCTGCGGGGACCGCGAGGTGGGGTGATGCCTCCTACATCACGCCAAACCATCACGTCAGGCAGAGCAGATCTCACAGGATAGAGATCGCGCATATCTGAGAATCCAGCTTGCACCGCCGGTGCGAACCGAGTCAAAGTGGCCCAGTGGTCAGCACGGGTATTGAAGAGCTCTAACCTTAAGGCCCGATTTTCACGATCCTTAACCTCGAGCATCTCAGCAGTGGTGCGAGTTCGTGAATCCTCCTGAGTGGAATCAGCATAAATAGCTTGGAGATATCCTTGTGCTCCCGGAAGTGATCCTGGCATATACCGGAAATCAGAGTCCCGAAATAAACCAGATCTGACTCGCATAATGGTCATCATGGAGTAGGCGGCATCCTGCACAGCCATCTCAATAGTAACCCCGAGTCCATAGGAGCAGTGAAGAGGCTCAGTGGATCCAGGATAAGATGGAAATATCCTGACAGTGCAGAGATACTGGCTTTGATTGAAGTCCCGGAATTGCTCTTCGACCGTGTACTCAGGATACCAGCGGTATCCAGCCTCAGTCATTACCCTGACCAACTTAGCAGTATGGCCGGGTACATCTAGGCATCGAGTCAGGCGAACCACTTGATTGAGGTCGCGAGTGGCCATCTGAAAGCATAATCATAATGCAAAGGCATTAGAATTTCTAGCAAAATTTCGACAGCATAACAGCTGTAAATGCTCAAAAAGGATTTTGAGACATTTGACAAAGGATTTCGTACACACTCAACATCATCATATCAAAGTTCTGAAACCATGTTGGCAACACAATGTGGTAGTAGAACTGAACTAGGCTTGTAACCATCAAACTTATAAGGTACTACTGATTAGTAACACGTGATCCTGATAGAGAGAACAGATCCTAATTCCTTAACCCCCGGTGGAAGAATGGACTGACTCAGATCAGAAAGTCATAAGGTATAAGGAGTAAAAAGAGCCTTACGTTCCAACCCACAAACAATTCCCCTACATATAACTAAAGAATTTCTAGACTCAACATCGACCAGTTTGGCTTGGAGAACCTACAGGCAGTCCGGCTCTGATGCCAACGCTGTCAGGACCCCGACTCGATGTCACATCGATCTAGCTGGTAACACCTCATATCACTTTGCGGCCTCACGCACGGTATCCCCACGGGTGTCGTCTTACCTTTTCCCGGGACCGTTTGCGCCTTTTGGCTCACGTATATGATAGTGTCGCTAGCATCCATATGATAAAGAGCCCGGGCTGACATGACTAGTCGTAAACCCAAAGCGGCACAGACTTACAGGGACATGCATCCATGACCCAGCTTCGAACGTGTCGGTCATCAGCAAGTGGGTCCGGGCTGTAGCACTGGGCTAGCAGGACTCCGGTAAACCGGGCTGTAGCGGGCTAACAGGACTCCGGTACTCAATGCGTGACATTTCCCCGAAGGGACAGACACAGGAACGAAGAAGGACACATGCCGGCCAGCCTAAGTGTTCCAGAGCAGTAGCAAGCTACCATGGCTCAGCGGTAACACTAGGAGACATTTCCCGGTAAGAGAGGCTACTAAGGATAAACAACTAGATAGTCAGATCCCACACATACCAAGCATTTCAATCATACACACAATATGCTCGATATGTGCAAATACAACAAGGCATCACAACATGACTCTACGACACAAGTACTTTATTTAAGGCTCAGAGAGCCATACATAACATACACAAAGGTACGGGTCACACGACCCAGCATTCAAGTCATACAGTCATACAAACCAGCAGCGGAAGTAACTTGTCTGAGTACAGACAACTAGTAAAATAAAAGAGGCTTGGAAAGCCTAGCTATACTACGAGGTCCTTCACAAGCTCAGGATCACCACCTGGGCCTTAGCCTACTCATTGATGTCAACGTCTACGTAGAACCCATCAGAAGGGGTTGCAGCGTCTTCTGTAAAAATGTAAATTATAGCAACATGAGTACAAAGGTACTCAGCAAGACTTACATCAGATCCTACATACATGCATATTATCAAGAAGGGTTGGTGGAGTTGTTGCAGCAAGCCAGCTTTGACTCTTGGCTAGACTAACCTACGAGACTCCAACTTGAAATGGTTTTGCGCACACGAGTCCATTACTCACCACTTCAATACACTACCGAGGATCCACCTCCGTCTCCCTACAGAAGAGCCATCCTCGGCACTCACACTTATCTTGAGGCTTTTAGTAGTTTCCATTTACTTGTCTATGAACTGTATAGGCAACCAAGTAGTCCTTTACCGCGGACGCGGCTATTCGAATAGATCATGTTAACCCTGCAGGGGTGTACTTCTTCATACACGCTCTCACCACTTACCGTCGTTTACACGACATGTACTCGGCAACCTTCAAGCGGAAGCCCAACGTGGGTGTCGGCCATGACCTACCTAACCACCTAAGCCTCCAGTCCAGGTTTATCGCCTATCCAGGTTCCATCCGCAGGGAGTCCGGCCGAGGTTTCCCATACGGCCCCGAACGATGTGAACAGGGTTCCCGAGATACCTAACGGGTATTCGGTACACCCGGCCACGTACCTACTGCATCACAGCCCACCCCTACGGTCAGCGCTGTCCACGGCCTCCAGTAGGCTACAAACACCAGAAACTACTTGCAACTCCTGGACGGAGAACTAGGGTGAATAAGAAGCCGAGAGGGTCCATTGGTTTCGGGCCCAATGCATGGTAGTAGCTGGTTCTTAAATCACACATACAGATCTCAGTGCTTAAGGTCGGCTTCAATGAAACAACCCACCATGTACTCCTACATGGCCTCTCATCGATACCTTTACCAAATCGTGTTCACCGCACCACTCTCATTACCTGACATAATCATTTCACTCTAGCCCATCACCCAGATGAACCAGACCTGACACGACTCTAAGCATAGCAGGCATAGCAAGGTAGGAACAACACATACATATGGCTCAACCAACTCCAACACATGCTAGTGGGTTTCATCTAGTTACTGTGGCAATGACAGGTCATGCAGAGGAAATGGGTTCAACTACCGCAGCACACAGCAGTTTGAAATGCGTTGTCTTAATGCAGTAAAAGAGAGCAGGAGCGAGAACATGGGGTTGTATCGATATGATCAAATGGTTGATTGCTTGCCTGATGGTTCGATGCACTGATACGGTTCTTCGTTAGGGTAATCACGATACTCCTCGGGGGCAGATCCTGCCGCAAGAATACCGATACACAACCATTACCAAACAATGTGCAACAATATGATGCATGCATGAAACATAGCAATATGAGTGTGTTGGGCTAATGCAACTAAGACCAGAAGGGTTTGAACCAATTTGAATCAAAGATTCACATTTCAAACTCAAACATGGCCTTTTAGAGTGATTTTCCTTGTTCTGCATTATACATCAAGTTAACTTGCTTAGTCATGCATGAAAATAGTACAGATGGATAGATTGGATTTTTCTGATCATTTTTCATATATAATTTGTCTGATTTGGAGTTATAGAATAAAAGTTATGAATTTTTGAAGTTTAAATTATATTCTGGAATTTCCTGATTTAATTTAAATCCAGAAATATATATATTGCGCCAGCATGACGTCAGCACGACGTCAGCGGTCAACTGCGGCTGGCTGGGGTCAAACCTGACGTGTGGGGTCCACACGTCAGTGACAGGGGGGTTTAACAGAGGTTAGTTTAATCCTAATTAAGAGTTAGTGGCGCTGGGGCCCACTGGTCAGTGTCAGGGTTAATTAATAGAGGTTGATTAAGTTTAAACTAATCCTAACCCGAATTAGCAGGGACGGGCCCCACCTGTCATTGAGCCAGTGGAGGTCAAACCCCCTGGTCAACCGGGGCTAACACGCCGGCGTTTAGCCGCCGGCGGCAGCAAACGTGGCGGAGGGCGCGGGATTTCCACTCCGGCGCCCAATCGAGCAGCGGAAGGCACGCGCGGGAAGCTGGGGCTCGCGCGCACCCACTGGTGCCCTCCTTTTCACCGGAGATGGCTTAGATCGACGGCGGCGACCACTTGGGCGGCGGCCGGAGTTCGGGCGCGAGCGGGATCGGGCCGCGGGGCACTGGGAGGCCACCTGAGGGGCTCGGCGGCACCCTCGTGGCACCGGGAGCACGATGGAAGGCTCGGTTTGGGCGGAGGCGGACCAAGACGGCGACGGCGACATGGACGGCGGCGAGAGGCTTCGGCCGTGGTGGGGAGGAGGGCTACGGTGAGGGAACGAGGGGGAGAAGAGAGGGGAAACGGAGAGGGGCTCACAGCGAGACCAGCGAGCGCGAGGGCGAGGTCGGGGATGCCCGGTAGCTCTCGAATCGACGGCGAGTACCCACGGCGGCCGGAGGCGAGGATGGCGACGGCGATGGCTCCACGGGGTGCTCCGTCTTGCGTGGCTCGACGAGGAGGTAGAGGGGGTCGCGGCGGAGCTGGGGAGCGTGTCGGGGAGGCGAGGGGAGGCCGGCGGCGGCGGCTATGGCGAACGGCGGCGATGGGTGCGTTCGGACACAGGGGAGAGA
>NC_057810.1:449903185-449985361 GCF_018294505.1 Triticum aestivum | reverse complement strand
GAGGAGGGGAGAGGCAGGCAGGCAGGCGAGCTGGTGGCGTGGCGCGGTGGCGCGCGCGCACCGGGCACGCTCCCCTCCCTCTGTCGAGGACGAAGACGACAGAGGAAGAGGCGGGCTGGGCCGCCTGCTGGCTGGGCCGGCCGGCTACTGCTGGGCTGCACAGGGAGGAGCCCCAGGTAAGCTTCTCCTTCTTTTATTTATTTTTGTTTTCTAATTTCAGACATTTGTTTTGATTTAAATAAAATATTAAATCATTTTATTACCTGATGCCAATTTTTGCAGGAGCTAGATATATTATTCCAGAGATCCCCAACAGGTGGTATAATTTTTGGACATATATTAATATATATAACTAATATATTTCCAATGCAAATATTTATGCATTAATTCCAAATGCCCAAAATAAATACCTATGAGCTCTTAAAAATATTGGTTTGATTTTTATCTCTGTCCAATATTTTCAGAGAACAACATGAGCATTTTCTTGGACCCTTTTGGAGAAATTTTTATTTGGGTCATTTTCAAAAATGATTCTGAGGGTTTCACAAATCCCCGTTTCAAAATTAAATGGAATTTTAAACATGATGCACACATGACTAGCTAGTCTAGGTCATACCAGGCTAGGGATGTGACACCATATCAATACACCACTATGGATCCGCTCCTGTATCCCTACGTGAACGCCATCCATAGCACTCACGCTTATCTTGCGCATTTTAGAGTATCCACTTTCACTTGTCTATGAACTGTATAGGCAACCCAAAAGCCCTTTACCGCGGACGCGGCTATTCGAATAGATGATGTTAACCCTGCGGGGGTGTACTTCTTCACACACGCTCTAACCACTTTCCGCCGTTTACACGACATGTACTCGGCAACCTTCAAGCGGAAGCCCAGCGAGGGTGTCGGCCACGGCCTACCTAAACATTCAAGTCTCTAGTCCAGGTTTATCGCCTATTCAGGTTCCATCCGCAGGAAGTCCGTCCGTGGTTTCCACATACGTCCCCGAACGAGGTGTACAAGGTTCCGCGACACCAAACGGGCGCCCGGCATACCCGGCCACATGCCTACCGCATCACAGCCCACCCCTCGGATCAATGCTGTGCACGACCTAGAGCATACTACAAACACCAGAAACTACTTGCTACTCCTGGACAGAGGACAATGGTCGTTAAGAAGCCGAAAGAGTAAATTAAGGAGCCCAATGTGTGCTAGTAGATGTTCATGGATCACAAACACAAAACTCGGTTCCTAAGAACGGCTTCAATGAGACAACCCACCATGTACTCCTACATGGCCTCTCACCACTACCTTTACAAAATCGTGATCACACACTTAGCTCACACACAGAAGGACATGTTTACACACCTTCGATTCATCCCGAATGAATTAGACCAGACTCAACTTTAAGCAGTAGCAGGCATGACAAACAAGCATGAACAAGTAGGCACATCAGGGCTCAAACAACTCCTACTCATGCTAGTGGGTTTCATCTATTTACTGTGGCAATGATAGGTCATGCAAAGGAAAGGGGTTCAACTATCGCAACAAGTAACAGATGAATCATTGTTGTCCTAATGCAATAAAAGAGAGCAGGAGCAAGAGAGTGGGATTGTATCAGAATGAACAAGGGGTTTTTGCTTGCCTGGCACTTCTGAAGATAGTATAGTTCTTCATCGGTGTCATCGAACTCATCGTCGGAACCACCTCTATCGAGAGGGGACAAACACCGGCAAACAAGGAAGAACACAATCAATGCAATGCACAATATGATGCATGATCATGACATGGCAATATGCTATGGTTTGAGCTAATGCAGCTAGCAACCAGATTAAATGAAGTTGGTTTGAATCAAAGATTCAAAATCAAACTCCATATGTGATGGTTTAAATGCCCTTTATATGATTTGCCCTAGACAGTAGTCATAAGTAGTTCTAACATGCATGAAACAAGTACAGATGGATAGATTGGATTTTTCTGATCATTTTTCATATATAACTTACTTCATTCTGAGTTATGGTTTAATTTCTATGAATTTTAGAAGTTTTGGACATTTTCAGTAATTTATAAATCATTTCAGATTTATTTTAAATCCCAAAAAATATTACTACGTCAGCATGATGACAGCATCATGTCAGCAGGTCGGCTGTGGCTGACCAGGTCAAAACCTGACTAGTGGGACCCACTGGTCTGTGACCCAGTGTCAGTTAGGGACATAGACAGGTGGGCCCGGTCAATGGACACGTCAGCGAGGTCAACACCGACGCGTGGGGCCACTGTGATTAACTTAAACTCACAGGGTTTACTCTGTTGATAATTAGGGTGGTGGGGCCGGTCTGTCAGTGACACATGGCAAGATTAACATGGTAATTAGCTTCAGGCTAATGACGCCACGTCACCTCACCGGAGTTGGACATCGGCGAGCACATCCAACGACAGAAGTTCATTATAATCGAGATACGGGCAACTATTTGCCTCGCCGTGTGTTTCTATGGGTTCCTCTGGTTCGCACGCATATAGAGGAGTAGGAGAGAGGAGCTGGGATGAGATGTGGCATCAGCGGTGGCGAGCGAGGTGGCGGCCGGAGTTTGGTCGCACAAGGGAACGAGGCTGGGGTGCGCTAGGGGAGAAGCTGATGGGCTAGGTGGCACCCACGGGCCACCAGAAGCACGCTGGTGCCACGGGTTGGAGTAGAGGGGCTCGGGTCAGGAGAGCAAGGCGGCCATGGCGGACGGCGGTGCTCGGGATGTGGGCGAGGGTGCTACGGCACGGGAACGAGCAAAACGAAGGAGGGGAAACGGAGTGGAGCTCACAGCGAGGTCGTCGGGGAGGCCTCTGTGGCGGCGAAATCGACGACAGCGTCCGGTGGCCAAGGCGGCGAGGAAGATGACAATTGCGACCCTGGAGGGCCTCCGGCCTTGCTTGGTTCGATGAGGAAGTGTTGCGCGATACAGACTATCTCGGGAGAACGGTGGCGCGTCGTTTCGTCGTTGGTGGCCACGAAGGCGAGGCATGGCGGCCGCGGAAGCTCTCGGTGACGCTCAGAGGGGGGGGGGGCTAGAGGGCTAGGGATAGGGCAGAGAGTGAGGGGAAAGTGATAGGGGGCTCGGGCGTCCCCAGACGCGAATTAGGACGAAGGAGCGGCCTCCAGCGCGAAGCAGGAGGTGGCCGGCGTCGACGCGCGTGCATCCAGCACGCAGCTGCTTCGGGGCGAGGGGGAGGAAGACGACTGGCAGCTGGGCTGCACAGTAACGGGCCGTAGAGGTGGGCTGGTATCTCGGGTGGGCCTCAAGGTAAGTCCAGGTAAGGTATGTTCCTTTTCTTTTGTATTTTTGTTCTTTTGTTTTTTTATTTAAATCTTTGCCACTGTTTTAAATCTAAACAATAATTCAAAACCAAAATGCACATAAATTATTTTATGGTATTTTATGCTGCCACAATGGACCTAGTCAAATGCACATAAATTATTTTAGGGTATTTTGAAATATATCCCACATATTATGAATATAATTCCAAATGAAAATATAATAATGATTTAAATTCAGTGCCCAAAATATTCCACAAAAATGTTCACTATTTTTTGTTTGGACCCAAGGCCTTGCCAAAATTACCAAACATTGATGGAAGCATTTTGGGTTCACTGAATGCATTTTTTAAGCTGGACCAATTTGGTTTTCAAAGTGCTAGGGTTTGATCACCCACATTTCAGGTTTCCAAAAACTTTATACATGATGCATGGATGATTATGCAACTACTTGCAAATAGACTCTAGGGTTGTGACAAGTTCTCCCCACTGAACTCATATACGGGTCGCCTCGAGTGCTCGCTTATAATGAGCTTGAGCAAGAGCAGTTGCACCAAGATGATGCAATGCTCCTTGAGGAAGATCGTCTTTGAGCTGCCGTGCGAGCGGCTCACTATTATCAAGCCTTGCGCCACTATCATAGCCGCAAAGTTCACGCCCGGACCTTGAGGAAGGCGACCTTGTTCTTCGGCGCGTTAAGTCCGCCAAGAATTCAAATAAGTTGACGCCAAAGTGGGAAGGCCCCTATCGGGTAATACGAGGCACTAGGCTTGTCGCAGTCAGCCTGGAGACCGAAGATGGCATTCCAGTGAGCAACTCCTGGAATATCGAACATCTTCGCAAGTTTTACCCATAGGGCATGGTTGCCGAGAGCTCCGGAAACACCCTTTTTGTACTAGCCTTGCCGGCAAGGCATGTAACCCTATGTACAGAGCAGGAGCAGACCCTGCACACAGCTAGATAGTTTTTAGCATGTACAGTTTCCTGCTAGTTTCCATGTTTATATATGTATATATATGCATGTGTACTTGTCCAGGATATTGTGCTACCTTAGATTCTAACAGGTGTTGGGAAACCGCCAAGGCTCCATGCCCCTGTCCTCTCATCCCTCCGGCTGCAGTAACAAAGCCCCGGCAAGAAATTGAGAAGACTACTTGGCACGACATCTCCATCAACAACTTAATCAGATAAAGTTCCTCCCCTGCCCATTCATGTTCGTAATTTGTGAATTGCGCATTAGAAAACCTCGCCACTCTGTCTAGACTTGGGTGCTCCCATCTCCGACTCGAACGCTGCTTTGGTCGGGGTAGTTGCAGTAATCTTGGGCAAAAGAAGAGTTTGCCAGGGGGCTGGACCCTGTGCCTATAACCCGGCAAATGTGGTTTGATACGTCCATTTTGCATCATCCTTTTATGTCAATATCTATTGCATTATGGGATATTATTACACATTATATCTCAATACTTATGGCTATTCTCCTTTATTTTACAAGGTTTACCATGAAGAGGGGGAATGCCGGCAGCTGGAATTCTAGATGGAAAAGGAGCAAACGTTGGAAACCTATTCGGCACAACTCCAAAAGACCTGAGACTCCACAAAACAACTTTTTTGATTTAATAAAAAATTTTGGGCAAAAGAAATAGGCCGGGGGGCCCACACCCTGTCTAGGAGACAGGGGGACGCCCCCCCCTAGGGCGCCCCTATCTCCTGGGCTCCCTGGTGGGCCTCCGACGTCCATCTTCTGCTATATGAAGGGTTTTCCCCTAGAAAAAATCGTGGACAAGCTTACGGGACGAAACTCCGCCACCACGAGGCGGAACCTTGGCGGAATCAATCGAGGGCTCTAACGGAGCTGTTCTGCCGGGGACACTTCCCTCCGGGAAGGGGAAATCATCACCAACGTCATCACCAACAGTCCTCTCATCGGGAGGGGGTCAATCTCCATCAACATCTTCACCAGCACCATCTCATCTCAAAACCCTAGTTCATCTCTTGTATCCAATCTTGTATCAAAACCACAAATTCGTACCTGTGGGTTGCTAGTAGTGTTGATTACTCCTTGTAGTTGATGCTATTTGGTTTACTTGGTGGAAGATCATATGTTCAGATGCTTTATGCATATTATTACCCCTCTGATTATGAACATGAATATGATTTGTGAGTAGTTACGTTTGTTCCTGAGGACATGGGTGAAGTCTTGCTATTAGTAGTCATGTGAATTTGGTATGTTGTCTCTCCTCTAGTGGTGTTATGTGAACGTCGACTACATGACACTTCACCATTATTTGGTCCTAGAGGAAGGCATAGGGAAGTAATAAGTAGATGATGGGTTGCTAGAGTGACAGAAGCTTAAACCCTAGTTTATGTGTTGCTTCGTTAAGGGTTCATATTGACCCATATGTTTAATGATGTGGTTAGGTTTACCTTAATACTCCTTTTTGTAGTTGTGGATGCTAGCAATAGGGGTTAATCATAATTGGGATGCTTGTCCATGTTAGGGAATTACCCAAGTGCCGGTCCACCCGTATATCAAATTATCAAAGTACCGAACGCGAATCTTATGAACGTGATGAAAACTAGCTTGACGATAATTCCCAATGTGTCCTCGGGAGCTCCTTCTTCATTATTAGAATTTGTCCAGGCTTATCCTTTGCTACATAAAGGATTGGGCCACCTTGCTGCACTTTATTTACTTTATTTACTTTTGCTCGTTACTATTTATCTTATCACAAAACTATCTATCACCTACTATTTCAGTGCTTGCAGAGAAAACCTTACTGAAAACCGCTTATCATTTCCTTCTGCTCCTTGTTAGGTTCGACACTCTTACTTATCGGAAGGACTATGATAGATCCCCTATACTTGTGGGTCATCAAGACTCTTTTCTGGCGCTGTTGCCGGGGAGTGTAGCGCTCTTGGTGAGTGGAACTTGGTAAGGAAACATTTATATAGTGTGCTGAAATTTTCTGTTACTTGTCACTATAGAAACTAATCCTTTGAAGGGCTTGTTTGGGGTATCTTCACCCTAACCAGAGGAGCAAAGAGATGCTCCTCAACCTACTGAACCTAATGAAAATTTTCACTTTGAGATTCCTTCGGGTATGATAGAAAAACTGCTAGCTAATCCTTTTGTAGGAGACGGAACATTGCATCCTGACTTACACCTCATCTTTGTGGACGAAGTTTGTGGATTATTTAAGCTTGCAGGTATTCCTAATGATGTGGTCAAAAGGAAGGTCTTCCCTTTATCTTTGAAGGGAGATGCAATAACATGGTATAGCCTATGTGATGATACGAGATACTGGAATTATAAGCGATTGAAGTTGGAATTTCACCAGAAGTTCTATCATATGCATCTTGTTCATCGTGATCGTAATTACATATATAATTTCTGGCCTCGCAAAGGAGAAAGCATCGCTCAAGCTTGGGGGAGGCTTAAGTCAATGTTATATTCATTCCCCAATCATGAGCTCTCTCGGGAAATGATTATTCAGAATTTTTATGCTCGGCTTTCTCTTGATAATCGCAACTGGCTCAATACTTCCTGTGCTGGTTCCTATATGCTGAAGACTATTGATTTCAAATGGGACTTATTGGAAAGAATTAAACGCAACTCTGAAGATTGGGGTTCCGACGATGGTAAGGAGTCAGGTATGACACCTAAGTTTGATTGTGTTAAATCTTTTATGGATACCGATGCTTTCCGTGGATTTAGCTCTAAGTATGGACTTGACTCTGAGATAGTAGCTACTTTTTGTGAAACTTTTGCTACTCACGTTGATCTCCCTAAAGATAAGTGGTTTAAATATAATCCTCCTATTGAAGTGAAAGTAGTTGCACCTATTACAGTGAAAGAGAAGACTATTACATATAGTGATCCTATTATTCCTACTGCTTATGTTGAAAAACCTCCTTTTCCTGTTAGGATAAAGGATCGTGCTAAAGCTTCGACTGTTGTTCGTAAGAGCAATATTAGAACTTATACACCTCCTGAGAAAATCAAGGTTGAACCTAATGTTGCTATTGTTAAAGATCTCTTGTCTGATAATATTGATGGGCATGTTATTTATTTCTGTGATGAAACTGCTAGAATTGCCAAACCTTGTGCTAAAGATAAACATAGACCTGTGGTAGGCATGCCTGTTATTTCTGTTAAAATAAGAGATCATTGTTATCATGGCTTATGTGATATGGGTGCTAGTGCTAGTGCAATACCTATTGACTTATACAACGAAATTAAGCACGATATTGCACCTGCTGAGTTAGAAGATATTGATGTCACAATTAAACTTGCCAATAGGGATACTATTTCACCAATGGGAATTGTTAGAGATGTTGAAGTCTTGTGTGGGAAAACCAAATATCCTGCTAATTTTCTTGTTCTTGGCTCCCCACAAGATAGCTTTTGTCCCATTATATTTGGTAGACCCTTCCTGAACATCGTTAATGCAAGGATAGATTGCGAAAAGGATGTAGTTACTATTGTTCTAGGTGATATGTCTCATGAGTTCAACTTTTCTAAATTTCATAGACAACACCGTGAAGAGGAACCATCTAGTAAGGATGAAATTATTGGTCTTGCTTCCATTGTTGTTCCTCCAACTGATCCATTAGAACAATATTTCCTAGACCATGAAAATGATATGTTTATGAAGGAAAGGGACAAAATAGATGAAGTGTTCCTTAAACAAGAACCTATGCTGAAACATAACCTTCCCGTTGAAATTCTTGGGGATCCCCCTCCACCCAAGGGTGATCCCGTGTTTGAACTCAAACCATTACCTGATAATCTTAAGTACGCTTATCTTGATGAAAAAGAAATATATCATGTTATTATTAGTGCTAGCCTTTCAGAGAAAGAAGAAGAAAGATTATTGAAAACTTTGAAGAAGCACTGTGCTGCTATTGGATATACTCTGGATGATCTTAAGGGCATTAGTCCCACATTATGTCAACACAAAATTTCAGTGGAGAAAGATGCCAAACCAGTTAGAGATCCTCAAAGACGATTAAATCCCAAAATGAAGGAAGTGGTAAGAAAGGAGATACTAAAACTCCTTGAGGCAGGTATTATTTATCCCGTTGCTGATAGTGAATGGGTAAGCCCTGTCCATTGTGTCCCTAAAAAGGGGGGTATTACCGTTGTTCCTAATGATAAAGATGAATTGATCCCGCAAAGAATTATTACAGGTTATAGGATGGTAATTGATTTCCGTAAGTTAAATAAAGCTACTAAGAAAGATCATTACCCTTTAACTTTTATTGATCAAATGCTAGAAAGGCTATCCAAACACACACATTTTTGCTTTCTAGATGGTTGTTCTGTCTTCTCTCAAATACCTGTTTCAGTGGGGGATCAATCTAAAACTACTTTTACTTGCCCTTTTGGTACCTTTGCTTATAGACGTATGCCTTTTGGTTTATGTAATGCACCTGCTACCTTTCAAGGATGCATGATGGCTATATTTTCTTATTTTTGTGAAAAGATTTATGAGGTATTCATGGATGACTTCTCCGTCTACGGATCCTCTTTTGATGATTGTTTGAGCAACCTTGATCGAGGTTTGCAGAGATGCGAAGACACTAGTCTCGTCTTGAATTGGGAAAAGTGTCACTTTATGGTTAATGAAGGCATTGTCTTGGGGCACAAGATCTCCGAGAGAGGTATTAAAGTTGATAAAGCCAAAGTTGATGCTATTGAAAAGATGCCATGTCCCAAGGACATAAAAGGTATAAGAAGTTTCCTTGGTCATGCCGGTTTTTATAGGAGGTTCATTAAGGACTTTTCTAAAATCTATAGGCCTCTGACTAATTTATTGCAAAAGGATATTCCTTTTGTCTTTGATGATGATTGTGTAGAAGCATTTGAAACACTTAAGAAGGCTTTGATCACTGCACCTATTGTTCAGCCACCTGATTGGAATTTACCTTTTGAAATTATGTGCGGTGCTAGTGATTATGCTGTAGGTGTTGTTCTAGGGCAAAGAGTCGATAAGAAGTTGAATGTTATCCAGTATGCTAGTAAGACTCTCGATACTGCCCAGAGAAATTATCCTACCACTAAAAAGGAATTCTTAGCAGTTGTGTTTGCATGTGATAAGTTTGGACCTTATATTGTTGATTCCAAAGTTACTATTCACACTGATCATGCTGCTATTAAATATCTTATGGAAAAGAAAGATGCTAAGCCTAGACTCATTAGACGGGTTCTCTTGCTCCAAGAATTTAACTTGCATATTATTGATAGAAAGGGAGCTGAGAACCCCGTTGCAGACAACCTGTCTAGGCTAGAGAATGTTCTTGATGACCCACTGCCTATTAATGATAGCTTTCCTGATGAACAATTAGCGGTTGTCAATGCTTCTCGTACTGCTCCTTAGTATGCTGATTATGCTAATTACATTGTTGCTAAATATATACCTCCTAGTTTCACATACCAGCAAAAGAAAAAGTTCTTTTATGATTTAAGACATTACTTCTAGGATGATCCACACCTTTATAAAGAAGGAGTAGATGGTATTATTAAACGTTGTGTGCCTGAGCATGAACAGGAACAAATCCTATGCAAGTGTCATTCTGAATCCTATGGAGGACACCACGCTGGAGATAGAACTGCACACAAGGTACTACAATCTGGTTTTTATTGGCCTACTCTTTTCAAAGATGCTCGTAAGTTTGTCGTATCTTGTGATGAATGTCAAAGAATAGGTAACATTAGTAGATGTCAAGAAATGCCTACGAATTATTCTCTTGTTATTGAACCGTTCGATGTTTGGGGCATTGACTATATGGGACCTTTTCCTGCCTCCAATGGTTACACACATATTCTAGTTGATGTTGATTACGTTACTAAGTGGGTAGAAGCTATTCCAACTAGTAGTGCCAATCATAACACTTCGATTAAAATGCTTAAAGAAGTTATTTTCCCGAGGTTTGGAGTCCCTAGATATCTTATGACTGATGGTGGTTCACTCTTTATTCATGGTGCTTTCCGTAAGATGCTTGCTAGTATGATGTCAATCATAGAATCGCATCCCCTTATCACCCGCAGTCTAGTGGTCAAGTAGTGTTGAGCAATAGAGATCTCAAATTAATTTTGCAAAAGACTGTGAATAGATCTAGAAAGAATTGGTCCAAAAAACTTGATGATGCATTATGGGCCTATAGAACTGCACACAAAAATCCTATGGGTATTTCTCCATATAAGATGGTTTATGGAAAAGCATGTCATTTACCTCTTGAACTTGAACATAAAGCATATTGGGCTATTAAAGAGCTTAATTATGACTTCAAACTTGCCGGTGAGAAAATGTTATTTGATATTAGATCACTCGATGAATGGAGAACCCAAGCATATGAGAATGCTAAGCTTTTCAAATAAAAAGTCAAACGCTGGCATGATAAGAGGATACAGAAGTGTGAGTTTAACGTAGGAGATTATGTGTTATTGTTCAACTCTCGTTTAAGATTTTTTGTAGGAAAACTTCTTTCAAAATGGGAAGGTCCCTACGTTATCGAGGAGGTCTATTGTTTTGGTGCTATAAAAATCAACAACTTCGAAGGCACAAACCAGAGGGTGGTAAATGGTCAAAGAATTAAACATTATATTTCAGGTAATCCTATCAATGTTGAAACTAATATTATTGAAACCATAACCCCTGAGGAATACATAAGAGACACTTTCCAGAATGTTCCAGATTCCGAAAAGGCATAGGTATGTGGTACGGTAAGTAAACCGACTCCAAAACAACTCTAATGGCAATTTTTATCAGTTTTGGATTATTTTAGGATTTTTGGAAGAAAGAAGTAGTCCGAAAGGGACACGAGGCTCCCACGAGAGAGGAGGGCGCGCCCCCCTGTAGGGCACACCCCCTTGTCTCGTGGGCACCTCGTGTGCCTCCCGGACTCCGTTTTCTTGTATGTTATGTATTTTGGTCGGTAAAAATTCATTACATATACTCCTAAAGGTTTTGACCACCGTATCACGCAAATATCCTTTGTTCTCGTTTCGAGCTGTTTCTGTTTCAGATCTAGAACATCATGTCATCTCCAAGCGCTCCCAAGGACAAGTTTTTTGAGAGGGTTATCAACCCCTATCTTGTGGAGGTGCTGCATCACCCTCAAACCATTGAGATGCGTGACGGGGTGTTGTACATCCGCGATGTGGAGGGACCAAGGCGTACCGGGAGCGTGGAGACAAAGCTCGAGGCCATGGAGCAAGAAGTTTTCAAGTGTCAAGGGATGGTGGAGCATGGACTCAACGCCAACCAGATGATGATCACGGATTTCACCAACAACCACAAGCTGGATGCCAAAGTAATTGTGGAGACCATCTTTAAGCTTCAAGAGAAAATCGAGCACCTCCAAGCCTAGATTTATGACCTGCAAAACTAGTTCTATGACTATGAATATAGATTCAAGCGAATGAATTTGGCTGCCGATTTAAGGATCCCAGAGACTCGATCATCCTTTTATGATGGAAAGCCTATGCCTTGGAAGACGGACGACAAGCCTACATCGTCAACAACTCCTACTTCACCACCTCCGAAGAAATAATCACATTGGTATGGGCACTCCCCTTGGCAACTGCCAAGCTTGGGGGAGGTGCCCCGGTATCGTATCACCATCACACTCCTATCTTTACCGTTTTATTTAGTTCGATTCTTTTAGTAGTATCTTGATCTATTAGTAGTTGAAGTTTTTGATATCAAGTAGTTTTGAGTTTTTCATTGTGATCACTTTTTGTAATCGAGTCTATGTGCTATCTATAATAAAGATTAGTGTTGGGTCAAGGGCTTTCCTATGTTGCTATGATCTTGAAAAAGTAGAAAGAACAAAAGAGTTCATATTGGTCTTATGGATAGTGATAACTTCACACATAGAAAGTATGAGGGATAAAAAATGTTGAGAGTTGATGAACGTAGCCTTGGTCATCGTTGCAATTAATAGGAAGTGATAAGGAAAGAGGGGTTCACATATAAATATATTATCTTGGACATATTTTATGATTGTGAAGCACTCATTAAGTATGACATGCTAAAAGAATTGACGTTGGACAAGGAAGACAATGTAATGGTTTATGTTTTCCGACATCTGAGTTAAAGTATATTGCCATTGACCTTCCAAACATGTTGAGCTTGCCTTTCCCCCTCATGCTAGCCAAATTGCATGCACCAAGTAGAGATACTACTTGTGCTTCCAAATATCCTTAAACCCAGTTTTACCATGAGAGTCCACCATACCTACCCATGGATTGAGTAAGATCCTTCAAGTAAGTTGTCATCGGTGCAAGAAATAAATATTGCTCTCTAAATATGTATGACTTATTAGTGCAGAGAAAATAAGCTTTGTACGAACTTGTCGTGGAAGTAATAAAAGCGACGGGATTGCATAATAAAGGTCCACATACAAGGGGCAATATAAAGTGACGTTCTTTTGCATTAAGATTTCGTGCATCAACCCTAAACACACATGACAACCTCTGCTTCCCTCTGCGAAGGGCCTATCTTTTACTTTATGTTTTTATTTTATGCTTGAGTCAAGGTGATTCCCACCTTTCCCTTTTTATTTTTATCCTTTGGCAAGCTCCTCGTGTTTGAAAGATCATGATACATATATCCAATTGGATGTAAGTTGGTGTCGGGGGAAACTGATCCACGAACACCTATGGGGCCGGCGGACCGGGCCCCTTTCAGTTCGGCGGGGGGCGGAGATCGCACGAAGAGCAGATCGAGGTGAAGCACACAAGCAGTTTACCCAGCTTCGGAGCTCTCCGGAGAGATAACACCCCTACTGCTACTTGTTTGATTATCTTGTGTTCTTGCTCTAGAGAGAGAGCGTAGTGTCTTTCTGGGTTACGAATGAGTCGAACCGAACCAGTCGAACTGAACCCCCTCTACGTTGCGCATGGGCCTCCTTTTATACGCTAAAGGGGTCACCGACAAGTGGCAACGCAGAGAAGGGTACAAATGTAAAAAGTGAGGTGGTTGGTACAGTTACTTGTACAGTGCACCCTGCCTAACCCTGACGGCAGGGGACAAGGGAATTAAATGCCCGTCTGAGTCACCCAAACAGTGCAGAAATGGACCGTTAGGGGCGCTACCGTTCGCCACGATGGCGATCTTGTCAGCTCCGCATGCCACTGCGCACCGCTGGCTGCACAGCCTCCCGCCACGCGCGCCTGGAGAGGCCCCCAGAGCGACACGTTGGTGGATGCGCTGGAGCGTGGGCACAGAGTGGCCGCCTGCCGCGGCAAGCGCCTTGCCGCTGCTGTTATCTTGTCGGGTCCGGAGGCTTGTCGCTCACCGGGCCTCGAGGTACCTTGGTTGGTCTTCCCGGCAAGCTCCTCTTGCCGGGGCCTTGTTGCCTTGCCGGAGCGTGTGGCGCGTCGCGGCAAGTTCCTTGGAGTGCCTCGGTTGGCCTTCCCGGTAAGCTCCTCTTGCCGGGGCCTTGTCTCCTGAGCTTAAATACTTTGTTCTTGAATGGCTCCAAGGGAACCACGGAGGATCTTGGTGTTAGCCCGGCAAGCATTGCCGTGGGGTGTTGCAACTGCCCGTGCACAAGTTCGGGGTACTAGGGTACCCCTATTCTAGTACACCGACAGGAGCCCCCGGGCCTGGGCCAGACACGTTGTCGAGCGCTGTTGGGCCAGGCCCAAGACAGGGCACGGGCACATGTGGACTGGGCCACGCCGAATGTCGCTCCGTATCCACCGCGCTCTCCCCTAACGGCACGCGTTGAATGCGGCATCGTGGGAGATATCGTGGGTGGTTCTTTATTCGGAAGGGCGAAACGTCCGCCCCGTCCCTCTTTATAAGAAGAGGAAACAGGGCCAGTTCGTTCCCCCTCGCTAGTTGCTACTACTCCATCTTCACGAACCTCCGCCACCCCCCCCCTTCTTCTTGAAGCCGAGAGAGCAGCGCTTCGCCCCCCATTGCCACCAGCATCACCAACGCTGTCGACCTCCCCCACCACCTTCGCCATGGCTCCGAAAGCCGACAAGGGAAAGGGCGTGAAGTCGGCCGAGGCGCAGCGGCTCGCGGCGCTACGGAAGGAGCGAGCGATCTTCTCCCCCCAGCTCGGCGTGAAGGAGCTGAGGGAGTACTTCTACCTCTTTTGGGCGACGGAGACGCGGGCGCATCCGCGCACGAGGGTACTCCCGTCCGCTGCTTCGGAACTGGCTCCAAACGGGTACCCATTCTTCGCGCTGTTCTTCTATTGCGGGCTCTGCCCGCCCTTCTCGGAGTTCTTCTGCGATATCATGAACACCTACGGCTTCCGCCTCCTTGATTTCACCCCCAACGCCGTTCTGACCATGGCAGTTTTCGCACAATTGTGCGAAAACTTTGTCGGAGTCCACCCCAATGTTGCCCTTTTCCGCCACTTCTTCATACCTCGGGTAGAGAGAGGAGAGCCGCTTGCCGGAGGGATCGCCTGGATCTCGAGAGTCGGCAAGGAGGCGTACTTGGAGGGTGAGCTTCGCAGCAAGTGGGAGGAGTGGAGAGCGGAGTGGTGCTAGATCATCGAGGAGAATCCGCAGCCCTTCACCGCTGTGCGCCAAGCTCCAATAGTGCCAGGCAATGACTGGAGCAACGTGGCCCCGGAAGACGAGAGGCTGAAGATCGCCATTACTAGGATCCTTCGCCTCAGGCTTGCCGGGCTCACTGTAGGTGCTGTAGGTGCAGATTTCCTCCGCCGCCGCATCACCCCCCTGCAGGAGAGGGGGAGGCCCGCCTGGGAATTCAAGAACTCGGCGGACATCATGAGGCTGCGGCTGGGCCTCAACTACAACTTCACCGTCTTGGAGCTGGATGCAATGCTCCTGGAATTGTTCAAACGCGACCCCCAGCACCCATTCACGCTGCCGAGAGGCGTTGTTCCATTATGCAACAATTCTTCGCTTGACCAGATCCGCGCTATGATGCCGTTGTGCCATTCACACGGAATCGTTCCAACTTGGCAAGAGCCTGCGGATGACGTCGTGCAAGCATTCTTCGACAACTTGGACGAAGTGCCGGTCCACACTGAGCAGAAGTGCCTCACCCGTGACACCACCGACGAGGAGCTACAGTGCATCGCCACTAGGGCGGAAGAGGTTGCGGCCGCAGCTGCCGCGGGCACGTTCGGGTTCACTGTCGAGGAGGCAGAGGCGGCAGAGGCGGCAAACCTTGACGAGCGCGCGGAGTTCATTGGCGAAGAAGAGCCTGCCGGCTCTGAAGCTAAGCCGAGCGAGGCCGGCGAGGAAGAGCCCGAGCCTTCAGAAAGCTTGCCGCAGGCGGAGCCCCCGGCCCCACCAAGAAGGCGTCTTCGTAGGGGTGCGGACGTAGCGGGGCGGCAGCCGGGTCAACAGCCGCCAAGCCATGCGACACGCTCTACCGCGGCAAGCAATGTTGCCGCGGGAGCGCCTCACGCAGCAGCGGCAACTGGAGCGGGATCTTCCCGGGCCACCGCCACCGCCCCCGCCAAGCGGGCAAGGGATCCTACTCCTCCGCCTCGCCGCACCAGAGGGGAGCCGGACTTCGATCTTTCCGCGCTCAGCTCTGACGAGGAGGAAGAAGAGTAAGCTTCTTTGGTGCTCTTGTAGTTTTTCAACCTTGCTGTTTTTATCTTGTATCTAACTTGCTTCAATCTGGACTCCTTTCTTTTCAGGACGCTGGCCCAGAGAGCGGCGAAGAGGGCCAAGGCCGCGGTGATTGTCATCGAAGATGACCCCACCGTGTCAGTAGGGGGTGGGTCTGAGACCACCTTGACGGACCCGGCAACCACTCCTCAAAGCAGCCTCCAGCGCAGCCCCCAGCGTAAGTTCATAGTTAGCTTTCCGCTGTTAGGTGCGCATGAGTGCTTTTTCCTTTGTTGATATCTTGCTTGTTGATTTGTGTAGGAGCAGAGCAGCCATATTAGGAGCGCCCGGAAGCTGGTCCCGAAGTGCCATATGCTTCGACTACGCCGCTAAGGGAGGAGTTCCCGATAAGGGAGCGCTCTCCGGCAAGGGGCAGCACTGTCGATCCTGCGGCGGCCGAGACCGCAACTACAGAACTTGGCACAGGTAACTCACTTGTCCAAAACCTTTCCCTTGGGTTCTTCTTCTTCTGATTTTCTTCTCTTGGATTTTTGATTGATTTTTCTCCCTTCTTCGTTCTTCAGACCCATCTGCTGCTGAGCCAATGGAGACAGAGGGCACCGGCGAGGAAGGCGCGCATGGCAGCACTGACGACGCCGCCACCAATGAAGAAGGGGCCGGTGCTGATGAGACCGCCGGCGATGAAGCCGCCAAGGCTGCCGCCGCAAAAGCCGGCGAGGGGTCGGGCGATCTCACTGACGACCCTGAGGCCGCAGGAGCGCCAGGCGCTGTGCCGACCGCCGATCCCTCTGTCGCTGCTGCGGGGCCAGGCTCCGAGGAGCCCCAGCCCGGCGCCTACTTGAGGGCCGGTGACGATATCTTCATCAAGCTACCCTGGGCGTCGAGCTCCAGGGCGCCGGTCGAGGGGGAAACTTTCGATGAGGAGGTGCTCGCCTCTGCTGGACTGTCGTTGGTCGACGCGCCCAGCAGCAGCAGTGGCGAGCCTGAGGAGGAGCAGCTGCTGCGGAAGCTGCTGTCACTCTACCGTGCACGGCAAGCCAAGCTGGCTTCCCGGGAAGCGCTTGTCGCGAAGGCGGGAGTTGACATGGAGAAGTGCGCGGAGGAGCTCCGGGGCCACAATCAAGAAGCTCTCCGGATCCCTGGCACAGGAGCGGGAGCGACTCGACGAGGAGTGCACGGCCTTCCTTCTCGAGAAGGCCGAAGCTGAGGAGGAGCAAAGGCTGGCCGCCAAGAAGTAGTCCGCGCGAGAAGGAGAATTGGTGCAGCGGAAGGCCAACCTCGACAGCTACGAGGAGGAGCTCGCCGAGCGCGAGCAAGCACTTAGCGGGGCGCTCAAGGAGGCAAAGGATGCTGCCGCAATCGCAGAGGCTGCCAAGAAAGAGCTGGAGGAGAAGGTGGCGCAGCTGGAGGCCAACATTGGGAAGAGCGGCGAGGAGCTTGCCGCACTCAAGCGTGAGCGTGCGAAGGATGCTGCCGCCCACGGTGAGCTGCAAGGTCTTCTCGCTGAGAGGGGCAAGGAGCTCAGCGCCGCCAAGGATTCCAATGCGGTCCTGGAGTTGAAGCTGGCCACGCTGATGCAGATGCTGGAGGCCGCCAAGGAGCGGGTGAAGACCTTGTCGGAGAAGGTCAAAGCTGACAAGACGCTGCTGGAGAGCATCGCAGTTACCCAGAACTCATTTAGAGATACTGTGGAGCGCTGGACCGAGGGTCTGGTGAATATTGCCGCAGTCATCAACGAGGAGCTGGCGCAGCTGGGGATGGAGGACTTTGGCTATCCCTCCGACGAGAATCTCCAACCCAGCGCCAAGCTCAGCCTGTTCTTCATGGGCATGGCGAGGGCACTCCAGCGGCTCCGGGAAAGGATCCCAAAGCAGCTGGCCGACGAGTCGTGCAAAATCTGCGCCGGGGTTCTCCAGAAGGTGCTGATGAAGGTGGCCTTCCGCAATCCAGGCCTCAGCTTCACCAACATCCTCAAGTCCTTGCCGCCAAACGTCGATCGGGATGCACTCAAGGCCCTTGTCGCACCCATTGTGGACAAGGTGAGCGAGATCAAGAGGGTTGAGGGCGACCGCGTAGACTAGGCCACCCATTTCTTCTTTTCCCTTGTCGCTGATAATCATGTTATGAAAACAGTCTGTTAGAGCTGCGACAAGTTATCTTGTAATATAACTTTATTTCTGTTATCAATTGCTATGTTATTTCCTCAACTAGATTCCTTCCTTTGTATGTTTTTACCCTACGCTTCTAGGGAACTTGTCGGCGCAGGCACCCGAGCCGCGAGCGTTGAGTGCGGAACTTCAGCAGCCTGCTGGCGGCGCTGCTTCCGACAAGAAACCTTGTCGCGACTAGATGCAGCACACTTAAGTTATTCAGCGGACTCGAAACAAAGTAAGGGCACAACTAGCCACGAGTTGGTTCCTCCGCGCACAGGTTTTCCATACAAAGCAGGGTCGTTCGAGGAAGATAACTCAAAAATTTAAAAACTGATTGCTCAAACTTTGGCAACTTAGCTTTTCTGTCGTTTGCTTCCCGGCAAGGCAAAACTTTGCTTGAACGACGCCTGGTCCATACCACAATCTTCTCCTTCCCACCCGGCAAACTTGTGTGCGAGGGAACCTTCTTTTCCTTTGTTGAAAAGAATAAAGAAGAGAAAATAATGATATGGAGCCCTTCGGCTCGTTACTGCTTACCGGATGTAGGTGCTGCACAAAGTGTCAGATAATCTCATGCAAGAAAGAAACTAATGCATGAAATGGACAAGTTGTGCGGAGCACATGGGGTTTTACTTATGCACGGGATCTGCGCCCGGGCTTGTACAAAGGATTACATGCAACAGCGACAAGACTTGTACAAAAGGTGGTTGCCGGAGTTGCTCACCGGAATCCCATCTTCGGTCTCAAGGCGGACAGCGCCGGGCCTTGTGACTCGTTTCACCCGATAAGGGCCTTCCCACTTCGGCGTCAACTTGTTGGAATTCTTGGCAGACTGAACGCGCCGAAGAACAAGGTCGCCTTCCTCGAAGCTTCTCGCCTTAACTTTGCGGCTATGGTAGCGGCGCAAAGCTTCCTGGTATCGAGCAGCTCATACAGCAGCCTGAAGACGATCTTCCTCAAGGAGCAGCGCATCGTCTTGTCGTAGCTGTTCTTGCTCAAGCTCATCATAAGCGATCACTCGAGGCGATCCGTATACGAGTTCCGTGGGGAGAACTGCCTCTGCTCCATAGACTAGAGCGAAAGGCGTCTGGCTAGTGGCTGGATTTGGCGTCGTTCTGATCGACCAAAGAACCACCGGCAGCTCCTCGATCCAGTTTCTTCCGCACTTGCGCAGCCTGTCGAAAGTTCTGGTCTTGAGCCCGCGCAGCACTTCAGCATTTGCCCTCTCTGCTTGACCGTTGCTTCTTGGATGAGCAACAGAAGCGAAGCAGACCTTGGCGCCAAGGTCTTGGACGTACTGCATGAAGGTGTGGTTCGTGAATTGCGTGTCGTTGTCGGTGATGATCCTGTTAGGGATCCCGAAACGGCAAACAATTGACCTGAAGAACTTGACTGCTGACTGCGCTGTCACCTTCCTCACTGGCTGCACTTCCGGCCACTTTGTGAACTTGTCGATTGCGACATACAAGTACTCAAAGCCCCCGACAGCTCGGGGGAAAGGGCCGAGGATATCGAGCCCCCAGACCGAAAATGGCCAGGATAAAGGGATCGTCTGGAGAGCTTGAGTTGGCTGGTGTTTCTGTTTGGAGTGGAACTGGCACGCTTCACACTTGGTTACTTGTGCAGTTGCATCCTGGAGGGCTGTCGGCCAAAAGAAACCTTGCCGGAAAGCTTTGCCGGCAAGTGCTCTTGCGCCAATGTGGTGGCCACATATGCCTCCATGTATCTCTGCCAACAGCTTTTGTCCATCTTCCCGGCAAATACACTCCAATTTCACACCGTTGAGCCTTCTTCTATACAGTATGCTATCGACAAACTGGTACATACTTGACTGTCGGGCTACTTTTTCCGCTTCTTCTTGCTCTTCGGGAAGTTCTCCTGTCTGAAGGAAATGGACAATTTGATGTGCCCATGCTGGAGCTTGTGGCTCGACAACAAGGACTAAAGGCACATCTGCTGCTGCGGGAACATCCGCTTCCACGGCAAGGACTTGCCGCCCTGCCGGAGCTTGATGTTCCCCGGCAAGCTTGCCGGAGCAAAACTTGTCAGGAGAGTCTGCTTCAACGGAACAAACCATAAGGCTTGCCGGAGCAGACTGCCCCTCAGCAACCTTAGTGTTGATCTTGGGGACTTTCTTGGCGGCGGCTTCGGGGAACTCTGCCGGAAAGTAGTCACCAGAAATCAACTTCCTCTTCTTGCTTTGTCCAGTTGATGGTGTTACGGATGGTTGAGTCAACTTGAGCACAAAGATCCCCGGTTCCACAGGTAACTTTAGTGCGGCGCACTTTGATAGGCCATCAGCAATGTCATTCTGAGCTCTTGGGATATGCTCCATCTGTAGCCGTCAAAGTGCTCTTCTAGCTTCCTCACTTCATCAACATATGCTTCCATCAATGGACTCTGGTAGTTCTTGTTCACTTGGCAGACAACAAGCTGTGAGTCACCCCTGACAATGAGCTTCTTGATCCCAAGGTCTGCTGCAATTCTGAGACCGGCAAGCAATCCTTCATACTCTGCAGTATTGTTGGTTGCTTGCTCCTTGGGAAAGTGCATCTGGACTACGTACTTGAGGTGCTCTCCGGTGGGCGCGACAAGCAGCACGCCCGCACCGGCGCCTTGCAGTGAGAAGGCACCATCAAAGTACATCAGCCACTCTTTTCTTGCCTCTTTGACGGGGATGCTCGTCTCTGGAATTTCTTCATCTGGTGTTGGCGTCCATTCTGCTATGAACTCTGCCAATGCCTTGCTTTGGATAGTTGAAGTGCTCTCAAACTTGAGGCCAAAGATTGACTGTTCCAGCGCCCACTCGACAATCCTACCTGTCGCTTCTGGATTTTGCAGTATCCTCTTCAGCGGAAAGCGAGTGACGACTGTGATCTCATGTGCTTGGAAGTAATGGCGCAGCTTTCTCGAGGCCATGAGGAGGCCGAAAAGCAACTTCTGCGCACCAGAGTACCTTGATCTAGCCCCCTGTAGAAGGGAACTGACAAAGTAAACTGGACGCTGCACCATTCTCTTCTGCATCTTATCATGCTCCTGCGCAGATCCATCTCTGTCAGGACCAGAGCTTGTCGGTGAAGCCCCCTGCTTATCGCTGGATGCATCTGCCGTGGTTGCTGGCTCATCATCTGCCTCCCTCTCCGCCACTAACGCAGCACTAACCACTTGATTGGTTGCCGCTATATACAGCAGCAACTTCTCTTGCAGCTTAGGTGCGACAAGTATTGGAGTGGAGGACAGGTATTTCTTCAAGTCCTGCAGCGCAGCCTCCGCCTCCGGAGTCCATTTCATTGGACCTGCCTTTTTCAAAATTTTGAAAAATGGCAGGGTGCGCTCAGCAGATCTAGAGATAAACCAGCTGAGAGCAGCCACGCAACCGGCAAGCCTTCGTACATCCTTGACGCGCTTTGGTGCTTCGATCTGCTCAATGGCCTTGATCTTGTCGGGATTGGCTTCAATTCCCCGCTGAGACACGAGGAACCCGAGAAGCTTGCCGGATGGGACTCCAAACACGCACTTCTCGGGGTTAAGCTTGAGGTTGATCCTGCGCAGATTTGCAAATGTCTCGTCTAAATCTTGAATCAGGGTCGCCCTGTTATTGCTTTTGACCACTATGTCATCCATGTAGGCTTCCACATTTCTGTGCATCTGCGGCTCAAAAGCGTGGTGGACTACCCTTGCGAATGTTGAACCAGCATTCTTCAAACCAAAAGGCATCCGTACGAAGCAGTACGTGCCACATGGGGTGATAAATGCGGTTTTCTCTTCATCCTCTTCTGCCATGAAGATCTGATGGTATCCTGAGTATGCATCAAGAAATGAAAGCAAATCACATCCGGCTGTGGAGTCAACAATCTGGTCAATGCGCGGCAAGGGAAATGGGTCTTTGGGACAAGCTTTATTAACATCAGTGAAGTCAATACAAAGCCTCCATTTCCCGTTAGCCTTGCACACGACAACAGGATTGGCCAACCATGTGGGATGGAGCACTCCTCTGACAAGGCCTGCTGCTTCCAACTTCTTGATTTCTTCTGCGATGAATTCTTGGCGCTCCACTGCCTGTTTCCTGACTTTCTGCTTGAAGGGCCGCGCATGAGGACAAACGGCAAGGTGGTGCTCAATTACTTTCCTGGGAACACCGGGGATATCAGACGGTTGCCACACAAACATGTCGACATTCGCCCGCAGGAAAGCAACGAGCGCACTTTCCTATTTGGGGTCAAGAGTGGCGTTGATGGTGAAGGTACCACCAGTGCCGTCCTCCTTGGTGGGCACCTTCTTGGTCTCAGGTGGAGCTGCCATCGCCTTCTTACACTTGCCGGTGGAGCTCGATGGTGCGTCCTCGACGGTAGCGCAGCACTCCGAAGAGGTGCGCTTACCGGAGTGGGCATCAGAGCTCTTGCCGGACTTGATCTTCTTCTTCCCCCGGGAGCTTCAGCGGCAAGTGTCTTGCGTTCTGCTGCGGCTGCCGCTTCCCGGTAGATCTTGTCGGCACAGATAAGAGCATCCTTCTTGTCGCCAGGGACAGAGATGACACTTATCGGGCCTGGCATTTTCAGTACGTTGTACGCATAGTGAGAGGCTGCCATGAACTTGGCGAGTGCCGGACGGCCAAGGATTCCATTGTAAGGTAATGGAAAGTCAGCAACACCAAATGTGACCCTCTCAGTCCTGAAGTTCAGCTCGCTGCCAAATGTTACCGGCAATGTGATCTTTCCCTTCGGCTTGCTTCTTCCCGGGTTGATTCCTTGAAATGTACCGGTCTCTTCGAGCTCGCTCTTAGGGATCTGGAGTTTCTGGAGCACCGCGGAGGAGATCAGGTTCAAGCCGGCCCCGCCGTCAACTAGCATCTTAGTGACCTTGAGGTTGCGGATTGTTGGTGAAACCAACATCGGCAAGCACCCAACCGCAGTTATGCGATCAGGGTGGTCCTCAATATCAAAGTTGATAGGCGTGCTGGACCATTTCAGAGGCTTGCGTAACTCGACGGGTGGTTCTGCTGCATTAACTTCCCGCACCCACTGCTTGAGCTGGCAGTGCGAGGTGTGCAGAGAAGCACCACTGTCAACGCACAGGACCTCTGTGGCTTTCTGGAACTCCTGCTCATCAGTCTCCTCATCATCCATGTCTTCATCGTCGTCGTCATCTTCATCCTTGTCGCGGCCGCGAGGAGGTCTATCTCCTTGCCGCTGCTTGGCCTTGCCGCGGCGTCCTCCTCGGCCGGGATGTTTCTTGCCGGATCCCCCAGCACCTTCCTGGGCCTTCTCCTTGTCGCGCCGCTCGTATTCAGCTTTCTGTTGCTCAACAAGCTGCTCGACTTTCTTACAGTTCTGGAGATCATGGCCCTTGGTGCGGTGGATCTTGCAATACTGCTTGTTGGTGCCGTCTTGCTTGTCGGCGACCGCCACCACCGCGGCAACCTCCTTGCCGGAGTCACCAGCTTTGGCTTCCTTGGCACCACCACCGTTGCCGGACTACTCAACAACTAGCACCTCTTTGCCTTTCCTCCTTCTGTTGTTCCGCCGCCGGTTTTTCCTTGCCGGGGCAGCATCTTCACTATCAGATCCTCCCGCTCCTACATTCTCTCCGGGGAGTCTCCTCCCTTCCTCAGCACATGCACACATGTCGGCCAGTGCATATAACTCACTGACGTCCCTGATCTTGCACATCGCCATTTCCTCTCGCATCCTGCGGTTTCGCACGTTCTGATGGAACACGCTGATCACCGCGGCAGGGTGGACGTCTGGGATGTTGTGCTGCACACTGCTGAATCTCTGAATGTACTTGTGCAGGGGCTCTCCTTCCTTCTGGGCGAGCAGATGAAGATCACTCTCCTGGCCATGAGGCTTGTGTCCGCCTGTGAAGGCGCCGACAAACTGATGGCATAGATCAGCCCAAGAGGATATGGAGTTGTCCGGCAAGTGCATGAGCCAGGACCTGACGTTGGGCTTGAGTACCAGTGGGAAGTAGTTGGCAAGGATCTTGTCATCCCGTCCCCCTGCAGCCTGCACCGCAATGGTGTAAATGCTGAGGAACTCCGACGGATGCGTCTTGCCGTCGTACTTCTCCGGTACGTCTAGCTTGAAGTTCTTCGTGCTGGGCCACTGGACTTGCCGCAGCTCACGAGTGAATGCAGGACAACCTACCGCGTACGGCAGATCGCCTGGTTCCCCTGGCGCATGCATGTCAACAGAGGGCCCAACGCGCTGGTCGGATTGACGTCGCGCTTCTCTTCGGCGCTCGATGCGAGTTCGAGCGTCTTCTTGTTGTCGATCATGAAGAACTTGGCGCTGATCGCGACGAGCTCGTGGATCCGAAGATGTGATGGAGTCGCTGTCGAGGTGGATCCGGCGAGTCGGCGATCTTGGCCTTCGGGGTGGTGATTGCATGGTAGTTGCACCTCCACCCGTTTCGTCGCCACCCGCTCGCGCCCGGCAACCCTGCCGCGGAGGCGACGCGCTCGGCCGCCGTGGAGTGTCGCCGTTGGCATAGCCAATGAGACTCTGAATGGTGGCCCTCCATTCGTCGATCTTGTCCGACGTCGGAGGGTAATCTAGGAGAAGTTGAGCTCGTGCCAAAGCTTTTGCTGGAGTGGTGGGTGGCAGTGGCGGACGGCGCGAGGAGCGGGACGTGCTCGGACTTCTAACTATGTTAGAAGGAGCAGTATCCCGTCCAGGCGACCGTGCCCCGCTCGTGCCAGCACGCTGGCGTGCATGCTGGTCTTGAGCGCCCCGAGATCCACCAGCTTGGTCTTGGCCTATCATGCGTATGGCACTGCAAGTGCCATGACGCTGTTGGTCTTGCGCCTCCTGAGAGTGGCGTGGAACATGTACAGTCGCCGACGTTTGTGCAGCCTTGTTCTTGGACCTGGCAGCATCATGAGCTTCCTCGTCGACGTCCATTCTTCCGTCGGTGTCCATTCCACCACCCGTTTGCTCCAACGGTGGCGGAAGTGACGTGGACGGAGCGGCTGCCGCCGAAGTCTTCTTCTTCGATGGCATGTTCATGAAGGGAATGAAGATCTAGCTCGTGTGAACGCCGGATCAGGTTCACACAATCTCGACGCCCCCCTACCTGGCGCGCCAAAGATGTCGGGGAAAACTGATCCACGAACACCTATGGGGCCGGCGGACCGGGCCCCTTTCGGTTCGGCGGGGGGGCGGAGATCGCATGAAGAGCAGATCGAGGCGAAGCACACGAGCAGTTTACCCAGCTTCGGAGCTCTCCGAAGAGATAACACTCCTACTGCTGCTTGTCTGGTTGTATTATGTTCTTGCTCTAGAGAGAGAGCGTAGTGTCTTTCTGGGTTACGAATGAGTCGAACCGAACCTGTCAAACCGAACCCCCTCTACGTTGCGCATGGGCCTCCTTTTATACGCTAAAGGGGTCACCGACAGGTGGCAATGCAGAGAAGGGTACAAATGTAAAAAGTGAGGTGGTTGGTACAGTTACTTGTACAGTGCACCCTACCTAACCCTGATGGCAGGGGACAAGGGCATTAAATGCCCATCTGAGTCACCCAAACAGTGTAGAAAAGGACCGTTAGGGGCACCACCGTTCGCCACGATGGCGATCTTGTCAGCTTCGCATGCCACTGCGCACCGCTGGCTGCACAGCCTCCCGCCACGCGCGCCTGGAGAGGCCCCCAGAGCGACACGTTGGTGGATGCGCTGGAGCGTGGGCACAGAGTGGCCGCCTGCCGCAGCAAGTGCCTTGCCGCTGCTGTTATCTTGTCGGGTCCGGAGGCTTGTCGCTCACCGGGCCTTGAGGTAACTTGGTTGGTCTTCCCGGGAAGCTCCTCTTGTCGGGGCCTTGTTGCCTTACCGGAGCGTGTGGCGCGTCGCGGCAAGTTCCTTGGAGTGCCTCGGTTGTCCTTCCCGGCAAGCTCCTCTTGCCAGGGCCTTGTCTCCTGAGCTTAAATACTTTGTTCTTGAATGGCTCCAAGGGAACCACGGAGGATCTTTGTGTTAGCCCGGCAAGCCTTGCCGCGGGGTGCGGCAACTGCCAGTGCACAAGTTCGGGGTACTAGGGTACCCCTATTCTAGTACACCGATAGTTGGCATAGGCTATTATTGTTGACATCACCTAAAGGTGAATATGTTGGGAGGCAACACAATAAGCCCCTATCTTTCTCAGTGTCCGGCTGAAACTCTATAACCACAAGTATTGCGTGAGTGTTAACAATTATAGGGGACTGCGAGATAGTTGAGTATGTGAGCTTGCTGAAAAGCTCTATTATTGACTCTTTCTGATGTTACAATAAATTGTGATTGCTTCAATGACTAAGATTATAGTTTGTTACTTCCCAATAAAGTTTTTGAACCATACTTGACATTGTGAATTGCTTATTACTTGAACATAGGGAATCATATGACAAAATCCATATATGTTGCTGTTATTAGAATGATTATGCTGCCCTCATGTCCGTATTTTATTTTTATCGACACCTCTATCTCTAAACATGTGGACATATTTTTCGATTTCGGCTACCGCTTGAGGACAAGCGGGGTCTAAGCTTGGGGGAGTTGATACGTCCATTTTGGATCATGCTTTTATGTCAATATTTATTGCATTATGGGCTGTTATTACACATTATATCTCAATACTTATGGCTATTCTCCTTTATTTTACAAGGTTTACCATGAAGAGGGGGAATGCCGGCAGCTGTAATTCTGGCTGGAAAAGGAGCAAACGTTGGAAACCTATTCTGCACAACTCCAAAAGACCTGAGACTCCACGAAACAAATTTTTAGATTTAATAAGAATTTTTGGGCAAAAGAAATAGGCCAGGGGGCCCACACCCTGTCCGGGAGACAGAGGGGGCGCCCTCCCCCTAGGGCGCGCCCCCTATCTCCTGGGCTCCCTGGTGGGCCTCCGACGTCCATCTTCTGCTATATGAAGGGTTTCCCCTGGAAAAAAATCATGGACAAGCTCACGGGACGAAACTCCGCCGCCATGAGGCGGAACCTTGGCGGAATCAATCTAGGGCTCTGGCGGAGCTGTTCTGCCGGGGACACTTCCCTCCGGAAGGGGGAAATCATCACCAACGGTCCTCTCATCGGGAGGGGGTCAATCTCCATCAATATCTTCACCAACACCACCTCATCTCAAAACCCTAGTTCATCTCTTGTATCCAATCTTGTATCAAAACCACAAATTGGTACCTGTGGGTTGCTAGTAGTGTTGATTACTCCTTGTAGTTGATGCTATTTGGTTTACTTGGTGGAAGATCATATGTTTAGATCCTTTATGCATATTATTACCCCTCTGATTATGAACATGAATATGCTTAGTGAGTAGTTATGTTTGTTCCTGAGGACATGGGTGAAGTCTTTCTATTAGTAGTCATGTGAATTTGGTATTCCTTCGATATTTTGATGAGATGTATGTTGTCTCTCCTCTAGTGGTATTATGTGAACGTCGACTACATGACACTTCACCATTATTTGGGCCTAGAGGAAGGCATAGGGAAGTAATAAGTAGATGATGGGTTGCTAGAGTGACAGAAGCTTAAACCCTAGTTTATGCGTTGCTTCGTTAGGGGTTGATATGGACCCATATGTTTAATGTTGTGGTTAGGTTTACCTTAATACTCCTTTTTGTAGTTGCGGATGCTTTCAATAGGGGTTAATCATAAGTGGGACGCTTGTCCATGTTAGGTCAGTACCCAAGGGCTGGTCCACCCACATATCAAATTATCAAAGTACCGAACACGAATCTTATGAACGTGATGAAAACTAGCTTGACAATAATTCCCAATGTGTCCTCGGGAGCTCCTTCTTCATTTCTAGAATTTGTCCAGGCTTATCCTTTGCTACATAAAGGATTGGGCCACCTTGCTGCACTTTATTTACTTTATTTAGTTTTGCTCGTTACTAGTTATCTTATCACAAAACTATCTATCACCTACTATTTCAGTGCTTGCAGAGAAAACCTTACTGAAAACCGCTTATCATTTCCTTTTGCACCTCGTTGGGTTCGACACTCTTACTTATCGAAAGGACTATGATAGATCCCCTATACTTGTGGGTCATCATGGTTCTTCGGGAGGCACAGGAGCGCCGACAAGGTAGCTTGCCAGGGAGACTCATTTATTTTCATCAAATGGGCACTTTGCCTCTGCACGAATGTATATGTGCATGAGTTCCTGGCAAAAGCTCATCTTTTTCATTGATATGCTGATGCAAGTACAAATATTAGAGAACATAAGCATGGGCTCGGTAGATTACATTTCCTAGAAAACTAAGATTTGGCAAGTGCCTACAAATTGAGAAAAAGATAAGTGCCCCATAATCCCCGTTCTTGCCCTATTCCTCCCCAGGTACAGCAGGCCGCGCAAGGTGACAGGCATGCGGAACTGGGCGATGAAGAGCTTGACGAGGAAGCCCGCCAACCACCGTCACCAGGGACAGCAGGACGAGGCCCCCAGCAAGGCGTGTTACTAGAGGAGGGAGCGGGCCAGATGATGGTCCAATCACTGGAGTCAGCCGGAGTCGGAGTGGTCGTCCTCCCGGCCGCTGCCGTCATCGTTGCTGGCGCTGTCCTCTTTGCCGCTGTCGCTCGAGGAGGAGCTTTCGTCGTTAGTGGAGCTCTCCATGCAGCACCCTAAGAGAATTCCGGAGTTCCCGAAGACCTTGACGGAGAGCAAGTCGCTCTCCATTAAATTAAAATGGAGAACGTGCTGTCCATCAAGCTAGGGGCACGTGCAAAAGTTTTCCACCCCTAACGAACATACATGACATGAGGGCGAGGAAAGTCAATGTTAGCCCATATGATGCCATACCCGCAACCCCTCATGTGAAGACTCAAGGACCACAAGGCCTCCTGCTCCATCACCCGAGTGAATAGGGTCGAAATCCGGAGGTGACTGTGCACAGGCCTATACAGCTTGATGAAGAACTCGTAGGGCTGGTCCCCGATGTGGCCGCCATCGGAGGTGGAGCCGCCGGCAGGGGCGTGGCTGGAGCACCGCCCCGTCCACCTCCTCCCCGGGCGCCACGACAACCTCAGCCCCATCCCCATCCTCTCCCCCTCGCGGCAGGCTCTGCAGCTAGAGGCTTCGGGGGGAGGAGGAACGCGTTGTCGAGCCGAAGCCCTCGTTGCCGCCGTCGAGGCACCGGCGCGCCCTTTCGCCATGGCGAATGAGAGGAAGATAGCAAGAGAGAGGAAGAGAAGAGGGCGAATGCGGAGAAGCATCGTCCCTCGCTCCTTCTTATAGAAGAGCAGGACCAGGGCCGGGCCACCCATCCCAAAGGGAGGCCGCCCCGCACGGCCAATGCAGCCTCCGGAAGCACGGGGAACCGGAGCCGACCCGCTCCTCCAATCAACAAACTCCTGGGTTTCCGCTTTAAGTGTTAATGCCCACGCCCTCCGCAGCCACTGCCTTCCCAAGGCTTAAGGGATACGTGGCGAAGCGGAAGGGGGCATGAGAAAAGGTGGGGGTGTTTTTTCTACTCCGTGATCGTGGGGTGCGGGGCCATGCAAGCTGCGACCCGGGTCCACTTTGTAAATGAGTAGCGCCCCTGCAGATTCCTTCCTTTTTTAATAAGGGAAGCACGGGACGCCTCTTTGCTATCGAATGCGAGATGACGCATGCATGTTGAGGCCATACCACGCACAACCCCACGTCATGCACTCGACGCGGGTTGCAAGCGCAACTGACAGAAAGATTGTGGCAATTTGCCTCTATCAGGCCCGCCCGTGCACTGCTTTGGGCCTGGCCCAACTACGCCTTGCGCTTGTGTGTGGCCCAGGCCCCGGGGCTCCTGTCGGTGTACAAAAGTGTGGGTACTTTTGTACCCTTTACTTGTGCACGGACAGTCGCAGCCACGCCTTCAGCAGGGCTTGGCAAAAGCAGAGGAGGACGGTAGGAGGCAGGACATGTACAAGGAATATCAAGACAGACGCTCAAAGTGACAAGCAGCAGAAGGCTGGCAGGGCCACGCCCAGCAACAAGCCTTTCCGAGGTGACTTACGAGGCCCCTGACAAGCTCCTTGCCGGGGCAGCTCGCAAAAAGACCAGCAGCCACCACCCTTGGGGTTGAGAGCTCTGACACCATCGACAACGTTGAGATCAAGATCTGGAGAGCACATGCCTGATAGCATGCAAACCCTCATCAAGATTAGAAGCCCACGAGCCCATGCGAGATCAGAAGATGAAGATCCCCAGCAAGACCCTTGCCGGGAACGACTCCAAGGCCCTCGGCAAGCCTTGCCGGGGACGACCACTGGGCCATGGCCAGACCCGCGCCCGGCAAGGTTTTGCCACTTCACCACCACTCCAATGCGATAATAGGCATGCCATCTAAGCAGGCGCCTGTGTGGCGGCATGCAGATCTTCGTGGAAGCCCACCATTTCGCCAATGCAGCAGCTGGTTGGCTAGTGTGGCGCTGCATGCCTCGTTGGCCTGGACGTGTGGCGAGGCGAGGAGGAGCGGCAAAGGATGTGATGGCCCCTGTTGCTATCCCCAATAAAGCGAGAGGACATGTAGGCAATGCATTAAATGTGCTTGTCCTACGTTGATCGAGTGATAAGCTTGTACCACTATAGATTGCCACCTTTTGTGTGCCACTGTGGCAACCCCTTTGTGTATAAAAGGAGGCCCAAGGCGCGCAAAGAGACGATTCAGACTTTTGGACATAGCACGCACCATAGGTAGGTCAAAAGCTCAAGAACACACATATAACCATACAAAGCAGGACTAGGGTATTACGCATCTTTGCGGCCCGAACCTGGATAAAAATTCTCTGTGTGATACTGGCTCGACGAGTTCTTCGTGCAACTACCCCCCCCCCCCGCCGAACATAGAGGGGATCCTTGTGAACCCATAGGTGATCGGTTTCCCCGATAGCAGGGCTGGAATTGGGGCCGCCAGATATTTCAATCCAAAACATGGAAGGGAGGGAGTGTGGGAGGCTGGGTGCTAGCGTCCGTACGACACACGCGACCACCACAACACGACCCTGGTCTGCCTGGTGCGCCTACATTTGAGAATGCAAACGAAACTTCTTCCATTTGCAAACAAATATGTATGTATTACCATGCCCGTGTTTTCCTTGCAAATTATTAGTCATTCAGAACGAGATACTATAAATTAATTAATGAGGAGTTATTTGAATTAGAGTGTGTGTCACATAGCGATCTCCAATTCTAACATGGATTTCGCATTTCACGGTATCCATGCTACTCTTTAAATACACAAATTCATGACCACCATGGTAGTGAGAAAACTTTGGGTGGATTCAAACATATGACCTACAAAATAGCACAACAATTGAGCCAAATATCAACTTTTCCAAACCTAGTATGGCACGAATTTGAAATAATTATGGAAGCCATATGCATGGTCCTCAATTCAAATGTTACAATGTACACTAAATTGAAACGCCGATATTAAGTGTCGTACTATCTACATTCAAATGTTGTTTTAAGCCCCACCCCCCTCGGCACACATGCCGATGAATCTTCCTCTCCTAACCACCTGAGGAAGCTATCGATTTCTGACACACGTTCATTCTTTCTCTCCATATATTGATCTCTACCTCTCTCAACTGCACAACCCCCTTTTTCCACTCAGTTACCAAATGTATCTACCTCACACACCCGCCATTGCACACCATGCCGAGCTCTCTCTCTCCCCATCCCACCCTCTCTCGCTAGATACATGCATTGCCTATGCAGACGCCCCCTCTCGTGCTCACGCATGTACGTTGACTATCTAGGTCACTCTCTTGAGACTATCTCACTCTTTCTTCCGCACGGTGGGCCACACTCGCTCAATCTCACTCTTTGTATCTAAGTCTCGACTAACCTCGCTTCCTTTCACACACAAATGATATATCTCCCTGCTCGGGCCTCGATCGACACACTCTATACTCTCTCACGCAGATTGTCTATCTAGGTCAGTCCATCCAAGCCGCTCCCACTCTTTCGACCTCATGGCAGGCCACGCTCACTCAATCTCTCTCTCTCTCTCTGTGTGTGTGTGTGTGTGTGTGTGTGTGTACGTCTCGATTGACCTCGCTCTTTCTCGGACACAAACGGTATATCTCCATGTTTGAGCCCAGTTCGACATATTCATATTGTATACTCTCTCACGCACATTGTCTATCTAGGTCACTCTCTCGATCGCACGACTACCCACACTCGCTCAATCTCTCTTCCTTTATATATATAATCGATTGTCCTTGCTTCCTCACACACACACACACACAATATATCTACATGTCTGTGACTAGATCATCTCTCAAGCTCTATCTTACATCTGTCACCCTTCCCAAAAGCTCAATGGAACAATATCTCTCGAGAGCATATATATCTTTTCAACGAATGCCGGAGCACACTTACTTTGTCTCCCTATCTATTTGTGTCTCGGTTGACCTCGCTTTCTCACGTCGTATCTTCCATACGTTGAAGCTACCTCTCCATCCCTCGCGGAGCCGGAGCTATTTACATTGCCAGGGGGACTCCAACCTTGGATTCATTTGTGAAGGCATTTATTCCGGTGTGTTTAGATTATATTTTCATAGCATTCGGCCCACAACTACTCCAAGCACCATTGCAACCCCCGCACCTCCCCCAATTGATTTCCCCCTACCTCGGTCATCGCTCTCTCGCACATCCTTTCTCACCTTCAATGTCGCACCATGGTATTTTTGCAAAAAAAGTCTGTAATTCTCTTTACTTATTACTCCCTCCATCCGAAAATACTTTTCATCAAAATAGATAAAAATATATGTATCTAGAACTAAAATATGTCTAGATACATCTCCTTTTATCCATTTTGATGATAAGTATATCCGGACGGAGGGAGAACAAATTAGCTACAAAACTACACACCGATAAGTATATCCGGACTGAGGGAGAACAAATTAAAGTCCTACAAACTACACATCGAGGGGCCCACTTGTCATGGAACGAATTTGGACCCATATATAAATTTAAAATTAAAAAGGACGAGGATCGAACATGCGACCACGGCCTGCAAGCCGCACGTCAATAGGCAACATAGTACAGTAACGTTTGTTGTACCCCCCCCCTGTTGAGATAATGTTGTTATATTACCACATCCTATTTAATGGATAACATGTTTTAATATTATTTTTAGTACATTAGTGGGACTGGCTCATTAGCACGTACTATCTGCCTTCACTTACTGGTGGGTTCCATGTCTGCTCTCTCTCTCCTCCTCCTCCTCTTATATGTTTAGACGCACGGGCAAACACAAAGAACTCCTGGGCGATGATGTCATTGACCATATCTGGACGCGTTCACAACACTACTAGGAAAAGGGCTATAGATGGGATGGACACTAATGGCGCACTGTACATGTGGTGCGCCATTACTAAATACTAATGGCGCACCATGTGTTGGTGCGCCATGTGTGCAAATACTAATGGCGCACCACATCCCACGATGCGCCATTAGTAATTTTTTATAATTTTTTCAAAACTACTAATGGCGCACCGTGGGAGTGGTGCGCCATTACTAGTTGACATAGTAGTGGCGCACCACACCACCGTGTGCCATTAGAAGTTAAAAAAAGTAAAAAAAAATTAATTTTTGTTAGTAATGGCGCACCTGTGTACAGTGCGCCATTACTAGTTTTAACTAGTAATGGCGCATTGTCCACTGGTGCGCCATTACTAAGTTTTTTCAAAAAAAATTCAAAAAAAATTCAATTTTTTTAATATTTTTTTTCAAAACTAGTAATGGTGCACCGTGGGTGTGGTGCGCCATTACTAGTTTAACTACTAATGGCGCACCACCCAACGGTGCGCCATTACTAGTTTGCCCGGCATCCACCGAATGCACCCCCCCCCCCAAGTGGACCGCCTTTTCAGTTAAAAAAATAAAAAAATGATAAAAATGTCAAAAAATAAAAGAAAATAAATTTCCCATGTGATATGTGGTCTAGTTGTTGAGAAAATTTACAAATATGAATTTCGACTTTATTTGCAAAATCTCTCTGGAAATTTGTAAAATGGGCATAACTTTTGCATACGAACTCGGATTAAATAGTTTTATATATGAAAAATCATCTACTCGAAAAGTTACATCCGAATTTAACGGGGGGAACCCGTTAAACATTTTCAAAATCCCCAAAAACCTAACAGAAAAAAAGTTACGGGACTTTCAAGATCTAGAGGCAAAAAAATTCAAAAAAAATTGGTTTTGAAATTTTCTTTTTGTATTCTTTTTTAAAAAATGATACGTAATATGATCGGGAAGTTTGAAATATTTTTCAAAATTTCATCATAGTCATGAACATGAACAAAGTCCTAGACAACAACAAGGTATAATAGAATTGATATGCTAGATATATCAACAAGTGCCTGTGAAGTGAGCTGTTGCTGGGTTGGATAGAACTCTAAAGTTAAGCGTGCTTGGGCTGGAGTAGTGTGAGGATGGGTGACCTTTTGGGAAGTTTGACCATGGAGTGCGATTTGTCCTGAGATTAAGCATATTGACCCGAGATTAAGCCATATAGTGACCTGATATTAAGAAAAAAACAAAAAGAAATTTGAAAAAAAAATTTGAATTCTTTTTTGAAAAAAATTGTTACTCTAATGGCGCACTTCTAATGGCGCACCATGGGCTATTCTAATGGCGCACCAGCGAGCTATTCTAATGGCGCACCATGGGCTATTCTAGTGGCGCACCAGTGATGCGCCATTAGAATACCAGATTCTAATGGCGCACCTGTAGTGCGCCATTAGAAGGCAAAACTGGTGCGCCACTAGCATGCCTTTTCCTAGTAGTGCAAGTTACGGCACCAGTTTCACGTACTAGTAGTACTAGTCAATGTGTACGTGCAATGCACGTTAATTTGGAATTGACTTCCCCTAAGAAAATATTTGGAATTGACATGGTATTTAATATGAAATGCTTGCGATTAGAAGGAATACATGTGGCTTGACGATGTTTAAATTTAACTTGGTAAGGCTCTAGAAGAACATTCAATCGATCAAACCATAGATTTCATTCAGTATGACTCCGACTTACATTCATACGACGATCCATCTAAAATAAACGGAAACGATAAATGGTCAGATTCTAAGCATGGCAATCCAAACATTTTTCATGGCAAATTTAGATTAAGCAGTGGCGGCAGGGGCGTCTTGTGGTGGGAAGCGGCTCCTCTGCCGTGCTCTATGTGTCGTCGGGCCACTGGCCGATGGAGATGGCGGCATCTTGTGCCATTGTTGGCATACACCTGGACGTTAGCCCTAGCTTCAAGGAAGGCCAGAATGTTCTGGACTTCGGTCTCCAGGAGCGAGTCAACTAGCGGGGGAAGCGACAAGTGTTGGTGCAAGGAAGCGGTCGATGACGGCCATCCATGCCGCTGAACGGGGCACTCGCACCCGCCAGGGGACATGCGCTGGCAACAGCGCGTCGGAGACATTTATGTGAATGGGCACCGGCACGGGAGCGCACAACAGTGCACACGCAGGCGCATGCACTGGTAGGTGCACGGGCGCGTGAAAGTCGGCGGGGACCTCGTGGAACCCCGTGGCATCAAGCTCGGCGACCATGTGCGGCTCCCAGCCCATCAATGCCACGGGGATGGGCGGTGCCGCAGTTGGGGTGACGGGAGCGGGGACAGGTGCGGCGTCTTCCCGCAAGGCCAGTTCAAGCTCGTTTCCAAGCGGGGTGTCTTCCTCAGGAAACTGGAAGACTAAGGGCAGACCATCATGATGCGGCATGGCGTACGGTTAGGTCAGGCTGGTTGGAGGTAGACGACAGGAGAATCGGAGAGGACGAGAGAAGATTGTAGTGATACCGGGTAGTGCGGGGGTAATTCTAAACTACGGCACCAGCGCCATTAAAAGTGGGGCAGTTGAGATGAAGGTGGGCAGCGGAGCCTGGTCAAAGGGCTCTCCTCCCGGTGAGCCTGCACAGTGGCCTGCTCACACGCCTCCCGATCAGCCGGCGCAGTGGTTTGCTCGCATCCCTCCCGTTGACTCACACGCTTGCTCGGACGGCACCTGCCGATGAGAAGCGGGACTCGTGGCGGCACGTAAATGCCCATGATTTCAATAGTGAAAGTGTTCGCCTTAACGTGATAGGTCTTTGTTCCAAAATACCTAGGCTCCTCATTTGTGCGACTTCTCATAAGCGGCTTGTCTCAAATTGAACCCAAAAAGAATGCGACAACATATTTGTGCCATATCACGAGACCATGCTCAGTTTCATTAATTTCCAGTCACTTTTGGATTTTCTAAAATTTAAAATCCAGGATTCGGAACAATATCATAAGCTGCATCATGCAATAAATTGTCAAGCTATACATATTTACAGTTGTAGATGTTAATATTTCTTAAGAAAGGATTTGGTCAAACATTTTGCTTAGTTAGACTTCAGACAAGTTATATGCAGAGTAAAAGGATAATCCCTCCGTACCAGTGCATTGCCTGATATATTAACTCAAGTACTAGGGACGAACAAACGGGGCTCAATTCTGTGCTCATCCTAGGGTAGTACTGCTAAGTACTACTAGGCATGGAGTTGACGGCTAACCTTGGGTACCCGCAACCGAGGGAATTGAACCGTGCCTGGCACGGTAGGTAACACTGTCTAGTTACTAAAGCATCCCTCCATTGTTCGTCGAAAGTCATTATGGACCGGGGACATGAGGGGAATTTCCTAGGGCTGGAATATTGGCCCCCAGATATTCCGATTCGAAACACGACGGCTCGACTGGTTGGGGTTGGCTAATGTGCATACCACGCACGCCACTAGAAGGACACAAGCTCGGGTATTGTTTTTTAAGGATCAACACGAGACCGGGTCTGGCTGGTACGCCGTTGGGTGCTACTCCCACCATTCGAGAATATGAAAGGAATCTTTTAAATTGCCGAACGAATCTATATGTATTACAATGCCTGTATTTCCTTGCAAATAATAATCTGAACGAGGTAATTGATTTATGACGAGTTCTTGAATTAGAGTGAGTTTGTGATATAGTGATCTCAATGTGGATTTAACATCTCATGGTATCCCTAATAAGTTTTTCATTGCAAATTCAAATTTAAAAGATGAACAGTATGGTGGTGAGAAAACTTTGTATGTATCAAGCATATGATCACACACACACACACGAATACAACAAAAATCCAGTAAGTATAGTGCATCTATTTTTCCAAACCATGCGTGTATGACATGAATTCAAAAATAGTCCCTCTGCTCCTAAATATTTGTCATTTAGAGATTTCAACAAGTGACTACGTACGGAGCAAAATGAGTGAATCTACACTCTAAAATATGTCTATATACATCTGTATGTGGCAGTCCATTTCTAATCTCTAAAACAAGTATTATTTAGGAACAAAGGGAGTAAAATTTATGACATGCATGGTCTTCAATTCAATATTTAAAATGAAGAGGAAACTGAACCATGAATATTTAAGTCTAGTACTACATGCATGCAAATGTTGTGTTTAGGCGGAGCTATGTAGATTCTTGGGGGTTAATCCCTCGACCTTAGATAAAAATTTGAAGCTCTATTTAGGATTGTTTAGATTATATTTTTTGAACATTATATTTTTCCCCACCCTCCCAAACACTGATTGGTTGTGCACGACCCCCTCTCCCCAGGAGAATATCATGTGCCTCCACACCTTAGATGCTATATGCTGATACGAGATGCTTGGAGCTTGTAGATCTGAGATATAGCAGCTCACATGATGTCTTAATATTTTTAAAAGGAAACCTTGATGAGTTTGAGAATTGCACACAATTTGTACAAAAACTGCTCAGATGCCCTTGGATCCCATATCCAACGACCTCGAAGCTCGTATCACCGTAGCATCTAAGATGAAGGAGGACATCATATTCTCCTGTATGTAAGAATATCATGTGCTACCACACCTTAGATGCTTTGGTGATACAAGCTCTTCGGAGCCATTGGATCTATGATCCAACAACTCCTTGGTGGTTCGAATGTTTTGCATAAAAGCCCGCAAAGAGTTCGACCATTGCTTACATGCACAAAGACTGCTCAGATGCTATTGGATCTCAGACCGAACGACCTCGAAGCTCGTATCACTGTAGCATCCAAGCTGAGAGAACACCTGATGTTCTCTTGCACGGGAGAATATGAGGTGCTCCCGCACCGTAGATTCTATGGTGATACGAGTTCCCGGAGATCTAACGACTCACAGTAGGAGGTTTAAATGTTTTTGCAATATACGCCTGAGAGAGTTTGGGAATTGCGCAGAAAGTACAAGTACTATGCATGCGGTATGTGATCATAGATCATACGACCTAGATGCTCGTATCACCCACTACAAAAAAGGACACATCCGTGACATTTTGGGCCGAACAAATTTTTTTCTGTCATAATTATGACACTTCTATAGCGATAATTGTGACAAAACCCGGTATCATCATAGATGTGGTGGGATCCTACTACTACGAAAAAAATCATGACAGAAAATGGGCTTTTTGTCCTGGGCAGGCCAGAGACGCAGTTGCATGACATTCTTTGGGCCGTCCATGACGGAAAAAACCATGGTAGAAGCAAGGGCGAGGAAAATATCGGGGTGTTCCCGGTTCCGGTGGGTGGTCGGGGCCGAGCGATGCACGAAGGTTTGCACGTTTCTCTCATACACACATGCGTGTGGGTGCGAGGTGTTGGGCTCTAACCAAACCCGATCGAGTAGTTCGCCTACTGAACCCGAGCGATTGCACTGCAGGCTACGCGTTACTGAACCCTAGCAAGCAATCGATGGCTGTTAACTGAACCCGATCGAGCGGTTCCTTCGCTACTGCTGTTAACTAAAGCCGATCGATGTTGCCTCTGGATGAACAGTGAGCGTTGTTGGGGGGTTTGGATGAACAGTTCCCGGTTGGGGTTGGATGAACATGACCCTGTGGTGTTGCCACTGCATGAACAGGACCCCGATCGATCGAGCCGGTTGGGCGTGGATAAACAGGACTTCGTGGAGGGCTGGATGAACAGGACACCATGGAGGGAAGGTTGAACAGTAGTCGGTGGAGGGCTGGTTGAAGAGTAGCCGATGGAGGCTGGATGAACAGTAGCCCGTGGACGGGTGGTTGAATAGGACCCCATGGCGAGGGTTGGTTGAACAGTAGCCGATGGAGGAGTGCACGGTGGAGGCTGAATAAACAGGAGCCCGTGGATGAAAAATCGCAGATGGAGGCTGGAGGAGGTCGACGGTTGATGAACAGTAGCCCGTGGAGGCTGGAGGAGGTCGACGGTGGAGATGAACAGTATCCCGTGGAGTCCCGTTTTGCTGTACGCCACAACCCTCCCTATGAATAGGACCCCCATTTCGACCATAGCGCTCCAACACAAGTCCGTTCCCTCCGTTTTGTGATACGCCACACCCCTCCCGATCAACAGGACCCCGTTTCGATCGTACGAGGTCCAACAAAAGTCCGTTTCCTCCATTTTGTGGTACACCATACCCCTCCCGATGAACAGGATCCCATTTCGACCATGCTAGTCGAACATAATGTCGTTTTCTCCATTCTGTAGTACGCCAGGCCTCGTTTCCATCAGTTGTTCCGTCCAAGCCCTCCCGATGAACACGACAACGCATTCCGTTCCGACCCAGCCGGTTGGCTCCCCATGAACACGACGACGACGCAGTTTCTCCATTCCGACCCAGCCATGTACATGAGCCCTGGCCGTACGTATGTCCGAATAGGCGTTCAAGACCCCGCCCGTATGTATATATGCGGCCGTATTTTCTTTCTTGCAACCTGGCCGCTACACATACGTGTACATGCTACGTGCAGACAGACTGATCGTATGTATGTACACGTTCGCGACCAGAATGACAATGCTACGTACGCTTCAACAAGATGGCTCCTGACTGTCAAGCACTTCCTTACATGCGAAGATGTAGCTGGTGGGTCCCAGCAGTCAGGGGGGCGAATCGTTTTTTTCCCGTAATATGGATGCACTTCCTTGCGTGCGAAGATGTAGCTGGTGGGTCCTAGTAGTCAGGCGGGAAACGTTTTTTCACAAAATATAGTGGCCCGTCCGGTGGGTCCCTGCTGTCAGCTGGAGGAATAATTATTTTGCCCGTAATAAGGAGCCAATTCCTTGCGGCTGCCGTGGACCCAGCGGTCAGCCTCTCCACTTATAGTACTCTTCCGATGGAAGTCGTTCCTTGAACACATTGACCACGCCGCACCCAGAGAACCAAGGCGATGGACGATGGCGAGGCCTAGGAAGGGGATGATGTGGCTCCGAGGAAGATGGGGCAGTGGATGCCCACGCGAAGAGGAGTACGAGGGTTCACTGGTTTGGCTGCGGTGTGAGGCTGCCGTCACCACAGAATAACAGGGGGTGTGGGTGAGTAAAGGGATGGCCTGGCTAGCGGTGGGAGTAGTAGGAGGCGGTGAGGCCTCTGCGGCATCACAGCCGACCATGGGAGGCAGGAGCACGCGGCACGACCGGCGCTGGTTTGGGCGCCTGGAGCAAGAAGACCAGAGGTTGAAGAAGCACTACGGCTGTTGGATGGACATCGTACGGTCACTGGAGCTAGAATCGTTCATATTGAGTATGTTGACAAAGCCCTCTGTCCCCGTCAACTTAGTTGGCCCACAAGTCAGCCTCCCACTATGGTGGGTCCCAGCTAGCAGGGGGTATTCATTTTTTGTGCATAATAAGGAGGAACTTCCTTGCATGCGAAGATATAGCTAGTGGGTCCGAGCTGTCAGTGGGGGGAACATTTTCTCGCGAAATACACAGGCCCTTCTGGTGGGTCCCAGCTGCCAGGTGAAGGAATAATTATTTTGCGCGTAATAAGGAGGCATTTCCTTGTGTGCGGCCGTGAACCTAGCTGTCAGCCTCTCCACGCATAGTCTACTTCCGATGGTGTCGTTCGTTGACCATGTTGACCACTCCGCACCTAGCGCATCCAAGGTGGTGGACGATGGCGAGGCCCCGGACAGCAACGAGCCAGAGATGGGAAGACAGAGGAGTAGAGTCGCAGACGGAGAGGTGTACGAGAGTTAACTAATTCTGGTGGGGTGTGGTTCGGCAGTCGATAGGGAAGAACAGGAGGTGTGGAGGGGTGGAGGGATGGCCTGGCCAATGGTGGAGTAGCGCTTCACAGTGAAGCGTGCTAAGCAGAGCTGCTAGCAGCAGGAGGCGGGAGCAGGTGGTCCCAGCGGTGCTGGAGGAAGAAGACGAGAGATTGAAGATGGATGGCGGTCGTTGGATGTAAATCCAACAGCTAATGTTGTTAGAATCATTTGTTGACTAAGTTGACAACGACTTGCGTTGGCTTCGACCTATTGGCCCACATTTCAGCCTGCAAAAATGTGGCACGTATTCAACCCATTTTTCAGAATTTACAGTCTTTTTTGCAGGGTAGAATTTACAGTCAATTTGATATCTTTTTTTAGAATTATAGTCCATTAGCTGGGCTGGGTGAACAAATAATGTAGCGTCCATGCGGACCATTTATTTTTTCCTAAAAATTTACAGGCCATTTGCACTTTCTCGAAATACACGATTTTGCTCGGATGATTCTAATTATAATGTTTGGTTGGGCGCAACAATGTTATCAAAAATTAAACAGGGGCTGAGCATTTTATTATAAATATATTTAAATAATAAGTGATTTATTGTTACATTGGTCCTTAAATCTTACCAAGCTTTTGTACACAATCACCAGGATTTTCGTTGCCAAAAAAATCAAGGATTTTATTGTTAAGAAATTATTTTTATAAGTTAATAAGATGTGGGATATTGTTTTCTTACATATATAAGTATCTGTTAAATATATGATGACAATACAATAATATATAATAACATATAAATAATTTAAATATGTATAATATAGTTAGAAGGGAAACATAAGTTGGACCAGGCGTTCCTATTCTTATATAGAAAAATAGAACAGACCTCTGCGTTTTCTTCAAAAAATTACATAAATTAGCTGCCGATGTTCAAATAAAACCTCGGATGGGAGGTCCATAGGCCGACAATACATGACGGCCCCCAAGAAAATACAAACCGGCATGACGTGGGCTGCGCATGTTTAAAAAGAAAGCCTAGACGGGGCAACCCAAAACCCAGCTGATACTTGCTGCCCCAGTGATAATAAATGATACCTGCCAGCTTCCCGACTTCATTGTGAATTTATCTCCTGTAGTAACTACGTTGAAGCACCTAAAAAATGTAACTATGTTTACAAAGCCGTGGGCCCCAACGTTAGTATATCATTAGGAGGAAGTATTTTTTCGATGAGGCACTTGCTTGCGTACAGCCATAGACCTAGTGGATCCCGACTGTCCGCCTCTCCACGTACAGTCCTCTCTAGATTCCTCTCGTTTGTTCAGCATGTTCACAACGGCAGAGAGCGGCGCCGCAGGGAGCACACAAAGGCGCAGGAGGAGATCCGACCACCTTAATAAGTGCCTTATTAGTAACGAAACTACTGAACTAGCCTAGTGGCCAGGTGACACTACCCGACAGTTGTTCCTCCTGGGTTCGATTCCATCTAATGCAGGGAAAAATATTCAATTTTTTTGCCTCTGCCTTTATTAACATGTGGGTCCCCATAGTCATCTACGCACACCATGTCCAACACTTGCCAAAACTTCATCCCTCGTTTTATTTGTTTTTCGCACACTCGACATTGTGTGGGCATTTTGAAAATAGCATATCTTTTTGACTGTGCATCATATGAAGATGTGCTATGCATGAATGTTGATCAGCATGATGTTAAGTGGCTGGTAGTTCCATTTTCGACCATGAATATAACATCCAACATGATGTTAACACTGTTTGAAAAGGCCGTGTTAATATAAATGCTCTACCTATGAAAGTTGCAGTTTCTTATCTGAAACTAAACCTGCCGTTTCTTCTCTGAGAATCACATTGCCTGCACTTTTATACTCCTATGAAACTACATCTTTTAAGTGCTAAACATAGATCTCTAGAATTCATAAAATACTTCATATGCTCAATACTGCAAATCTGAAATTCAAAAGACATTCATCTCTGAAAGTATTCTCAAAATACACAACACAAAACAGAATTCACAACCTGCAAATACTGACAACCCTAAGCTCCTCTTGACAATTCACAACCTGTCCGACTATTGGGCTGGGGGGCAGTCCCCTCCTATTCCGCGGTGGCGGACAGCCACCCTGTGAGATGATATGAACGGCGAGGGAGAGGATGGAGGGGAAGCGTCGTCAGGCCAACTGCTTTTCTCCACTTGCAGTTGGGTTCGGTCGACAAAGACTCCATCGGCTCGCTCTAGCACGACACCCTCACAAACGACACCTTGTAGATGCTCGATCCTTCAATCTCTGGTGGATGCTCCATCTGGGATCGATACTCCCACCACCGCTCCCTCACGATCGGATTCGGTGAATTTGTTTGCTGCATGGCCTAGAGGAGCAGCTCTATGTACTCCCGCGCGAATCCCTCCGGGAGTATCGCCGCCTTTTCGCTCTGTTGTAGATATTTGGCCATGGATGTCGCCTTCGCCGCTAGTTGGTCCTTGTTGTCAAACCAAGACTATATCTCCAACATTCTAGCTAGCTTCATAGGTTCGCCGTCTACGATCCTCACGTATCGGTTATACTCCTCCATCGATCTACTTCTCCACAGCAACTTCACTCGTCGGGGGTGGTTTTTGAATGGAAGAGGAGAGGAGTAGCGCTAGTTTTGGATTAGAATGGGAGAGGAGCGATGCTGGTTTTGGATTGTAACAGGAGAGGAGGGGCGGTAGTTTTGAAATGGAAGAGGAGATGAGTGGCACTGGATTTAGATTGGAACAGGAGAGGAGTGGCGGTGGTTTAAGAGGAGAAGAGCGGAAGAGCGGCGCTGGTCTTGGAAGTATTTTTTTTCTTTTGCATATTTTGGGTCAAATTTTGACCACGTATTGTATTTGACAAGCAAAATGTGAATCCATGTCACCAAAAATTGTATCGTTTGGTTCGTATCTGAATGCACTTTCAAATTATATTATTTTTGCAACGTATAACATATATTTTATTTGCAAAAATCATGGTCAATTATTACCCAAATAAAAGGGAGACTAGTTAATGTGGGGTCGCTTTCTTAATTGAAGGGTAAATTGATTTTGATTGTGCTAAAGTTTTGTTAAAGTTTGGTTTTCGTTTTGCCTAAAAATAGAATTGATTCTTGGAACAAGTGCAAACATGCTTTTATCTCTATGTATTTTCCTCCCGCTAAGATCATCACTCTTACGAAAGATATTATGAATTTTAAACAACTTGATCATGAGCATGTTGCCCAATCTTGGGAAAGAATGAAATTGATGATTCACAATTGCCCTACTCATGGTTTGAATTTATGGATGATCATACAAAAATTTTATGCCGGTTTGAACTTTGCTTCTAGAAATTTTTTAGATTCGGCCGCGGGAGGCACGTTTATGGAAATCACGTTAGGAGATGCTACAAAACTTCTTGATAATATCTATACCTATACTAATTCTTGACTTCCCAGGAATTACCATGTTAATCAGTAATTAGGAACCGTTAATCTGATGGGACCAATTTATAATGGTTTAGATTAACCCTTATGATTCTCCGCTAAAATCTTCTTAGATCGGAAAAAAATAAGACCACATACGTTTCGCGGTTAGAAGATGCCACGTTCAATCCCAGGAAGTTGAAATCACATGGTAGCTATCAGATCCAGGTTTGTTTCTTTAAACGTCCTAGATCTTTTCAATCTAATCGTAACTAGACCCCCTACCAGTCCACGTTGTCCCTGCTCTCCAGTTTCCCGATCTCTCTCCTATCCAAAGATAATTGATCTCTCCCTACCTGGTGACCTCTCTCCTCTCAATGTCTCCATATCACACCGCCGCCTCCTCCACATCTTCTCTCTCCACCCTCTACTGAGATCTATGTTGCATTCCAGTCAGATGGAATTATCAAGTGCATATCCGATCATGGTCGTGTACGTGCACCTCTAATGAGATATGTGTTGCCTTTCCATCCGCAGAGATTGATCAAGTTAATGCTCCTATCAAGGTCTGTGTACGTGCATATTCAAATAGGAGCCAACATGTATTTGCATCTCGCCGGCCGAGCTTCCGCGTAATCAGCCGAGAGGAATTATCAAGTGCATGTCCAATCAAGGTCTTGTACGTGCATCTCTAATGAGACAATGTGTTGGCTTTGCAGCCGCGGAGATTGATCAGCTTCGTGTTGTTTGTTTACGTGCATGTTGAAAAGAGGAACCAACATGTGCATGCATCTTGCCAGACGAGCTTCCGCCTGATCGCGTGGAGAAGGAGTCAAGACCAATATGTGCATGGTTCTATTGCTGTTGATCATACCTCAAGTCGGCATATGCACCTCCTTCCTCTATCATATTTTGTGCTGCAATGCCACATCTCCTTAGGGCGAAGGTTTGACCATGATGGGTAGGTTCTCCTACAAAGCGTTGGCAATGCTCCTGATCAAGATACCAACCAGCTAGCCTTTTATCAATCACCATAGCACACCCAGCTGATTTGTCTATCCAGGATTTCCCCGTACACTACTCTAGGTCTGATCATGTCACATCCCCAGTTCAGGCCTTGCTTGTCTTTGCTTTATCATCCATGCATCATGTCTAAATTTATTTGAAACTTGAAATGGGGGGTGTTGAACCCTAGCATCAAAAGAATTCACTAGGTTCAACTAAAATTTTCTCAGTGATTCCAAATGGCTTTTAAAAATGTTCATCATTTCTGGATAATGTTGGAAACAATAACCAGAGGTGTTGCACATTTTTCCATGACATATTTGGGCTCTGAATTAAATCATATAGTATTTGAATTTGGGCATTTAAATGCTAGTACATATTTTAAATGTCCAAATAATCCCAAACTAAAATGTTCCATGCTGGATATATTCCAATTAGTGGCCATGAGCAGTTTGGTGATTTTTGAAAATGCCTAAGTATTTTTAATAAAGCCCTACAGTTACAGAAAAATAGAAAAGAGAAAACAATTTAGAAAGAGAGAGAGAGAGAACACCTACCTGGGCCACTTACCTGGCCGGCCCACCTGGCAGGCCCAGCACTGTGCTGGCCCATGCCAGCCAGCTGCTTCGTCCTCGCCAGGTAGGCACAGAGGTGACGCCGGCGAGCGCGAGCTCGCCACGGTGCCACCTGCTTGCCGCTGAGCTTTTGGACGCCCTGGACGCCGACATGCACCCCTCTGGAACTCTCTCACTCTCTCCCGATATTTTCCCCCTCCTCTACTTTCTTTCCCTCTCTGCCCGAGCGGAGCTCGCCGCCGCTGTACGCCGTAGACGCAGCCTCCGTGCTCCCCTCGCCTCCCCGACGTGTCCACGAGAATCGCCGTGCCTCCCTCGTCCTCCTTGTCCAGCCACGCCTCGCCGAAGGCCCTGCATCAACGCCATCTTCATCATCTTCATCGCTGGCCGCCGGAGATCCCTCTCGCCGCCCTGCTCGCTCCGGTGCTTCCCCGAGCACGCCAAGGCCACCTCTGCACTCTCCGTGAGCTTCTCTACCGATCCCCCTACTCACATGTCCATTAACTCATCGTAGCCCTCATTTCCGTGGAGACCGAGACCTCACCGGCGCCGGACTTGTCGCCGTCGTCATTTTGGTTCGCCTCCGTCCAAACCGAGCACGTCACTGCACTCAGCGCGGCTCCAGGAGCCCGTAGCGCCCACTAGCTCCCCCGGCCTTGCACTGTAGCGCCTAACTCGCCGATGCCCGAACTCCGGCCGCCGCATTCGTGCTCGCCGCCACCAACTCAGACCACCCCAGCTCCTCCCGCTTGGCCTACCAGATGCGCGCGAGCCCCAGCTACGCGTAGGACCAAACCGCGGTCGATTTGGTCGACCGTGGGCAAATTCCGAGCCACGCCACCGTCTCGGGCCTCGCCGGCGTCGAGGCGCCGGTGGGTTTGACCCCATTGACTGGGTGGGCCCAGTTTGACCCCCTGAGTCACTGACGTGTGGGCCCCAGGCCACTAACTAAACTAGGTTAGTGTTAGTTTAATGCTAATTAAATTTAATTAGTTTAACTAACTACTGACAGAAGGGACCCACTGGTCAGGTTTGACCTGGACCGGGTCAGTTGACCTGCTGAGGTCAGCATGACGCAATGCTGACGCAGTAATAGGTTTTCTGGATTTATTCTTTTTCAGGTAATTCCAGAAAATAGTCTAAACTTCTAAAAATCATATAAAATCAACCGTAACTCCAAATGAAACAAATTATATATGGAAAATGATCATAAAAATCCAATCTATCCATCTGTACCATTTTCATGCATATTAGAACATTTTAACCTTGCTGTTTAGAGCAAAACATGATAAGGCACCATTTGAATTCATAGTTTGAATTTGGGGTTGAACCTTTGGCTCAATATGACCCAAATCCATCTGGTTGTAGTTGCATTAGGCCAACACACTCATATTTCCATGTCGTGAGCATGCATCATATTGTGCATTGCATTGATTGTATTTCTTCTCTATTGCCGGTATCTGTCCCCTCTCGGTAGACGATGTTCCGACGATGTGATCGTTGACACTGATGAAGACTCAATGCTATCTTCAGAAGTGCCAGGCAAGCAAAACCCCCTTGTTCATTCCGATACAATCCTACTCTCTCGCCCTGCTCTCTTTTATTGCATTAGGACAACAACGAGTCATTTATTACTTGCTGTGGTAGCTGAACCCCTTTATCCTCTGCATGACCTGTCATTGCCACAGTAAATAGATGAAACCCACTAGTATGAGTAGAGTTGTTTGAGCCCTGTTGTGCCTACTCATTCATGCTTGTTTGTCATGCCTGCTACTGCTTAGAGTTGAGTCAGGTCTGATTCATCGGGGATGAATCAGAGGTGTATGAACATGTCCTACTATGTGTGAGCTAAGTGTGTGAATACGATTTGGTAAAGGTAGCGGTGAGAGGCCATGTAGGAGTACATGGTGGGTTGTCTCATTGCAGCCGTCCTCAGGAACTGAGTTCTGTGTTTGTGATCCATGAAACAGATACTACCACGCATTGGGCCTGAAACCAATGGACCCTCTCGGCTTCTTAATCACCCTTGTTCTCTGTCCAGGAGTTGCAACTAGTTTCTGGTGTTTGTAGGATATGTGTTGGGGGTCGTGGGCAGCGCTGACCGGAGGGGTGGGCTGTGATGCGGTAGATACACCGTGGCCCGGTGTACTGAGCGCTCGTTTGGTGTCTCGGGAACCCTGCACACATCGTTTGGGGCTGTGAGCGAAACTCCGGCCGGATCTCCTCATGGATGGAACCTGAATAGGCGATAAACCTAGACTAGAGACTTGAGTGTTTAGGTAGGCCGTGGCCGACACCCACGTTGGGCTTCCGCTTGAAGGTTGCCGAGTACATGTCGTGTAAACGGCGGTAAGTGGTGAGAGCGTGTGTGAAGAAGTACACCCCTGCAGGGTTAACATCATCTATTCGAATAGCCGTGTCAGCGGAAAAGGACTTCTGGGTTGCCTGTATAGTTCATAGACAAGTGAAAGTGGATACTCTAAAATACGCAAGATAAGCGTGAGTGCTATGGATGGCGTTCTCGTAGGGAGACGGGAGTGGATCCATAGTGGTGTATTGATATGGTGAATATGTGGACTCGTGTGCGCCACCTCAAAAGAGTTACTTGCAGTCGTAGTTCAGGATAGCCACCGAGTCAAAGCTGGCTTGCTGCAGTCAAACTCCACCATCCCCTTTGTTGATAATGACGCATATGTAGTTAGATCTGATGTAAGTCTTGCTGGGTACATTTGTACTCATGTTGCTTAATTTATGTTTTTGCAGAGAGACTTCAGTCTCGCTAGTAGTACCGCGTAGAATTCAACGTTTAGCTTGTTACCTCAGCTACGATCTTGTGCCCTCGGCAGGATCTGGTAGATAGTCAGGCTTCTCAGCCTTTTTCTTTTGTAGATGTCTGTACTCAGACATGTTAAGCTTCCGCTTGTCCTTTGACTTGTATGCTCTGAATGTTGGGTCATGAGACCCATGTTTGTAATATCTCGCTCCTCGGAGCCTATTGAATAAATACTTGAGTTGTAGAGTCATGTTGTGATGCCATGTTGTATTGCACATATCGAGCATATTGTGTGTATGTTATTGAAATGCTTGGTATGTGTGGGATCTGACTACCTAGTTGTTTATCCTTAGTAGCCTCTCTTACTGGGAAATGTCTCCTAGTGTTTCCACTGAGCCATGGTAGCTTGCTACTGCTCCGGAACACTTAGGCTGGCCGGCATGTGTCCTTCTTCGTTCCTGTGTCTGTCCCTTTGGGGAAATGTCACGCGATGAATACCGGAGTCCTGTTAGCCCGCTACATCCCGGTTCACCGGAGTCCTGCTAGCCCAGTGCTACAGCCTGGATTCACTCGCTAATGACCGACACGTTCGATGTTGCGTCATGGATGCCTATCCTTGTAAGTTTGTACCACTTTGGGTTTACGACTAGCCATGTCAGCCCAGGCTCCTTATCATATGGATGCTAGTGACACTATCATATACGTGTGCCAAGAGACGCAAACGGTCCCGGGCAAAGGAAAGGCGACACCCATGGGGATGCCGTGCGTGAGGCCGCAAAGTAATATAAGGTGTTACATGCTAGATCGATGTGGCATTGAGTCGGGGTCCTGACAGATCACCTTGCCAATAGCTTTCTCTCATGTCAGTTCTCGCCATTGTTATGTTCTTCTGTATGTATCTCCTTTGCTTGCGAAGATCCAATCTTTGTAAAGGCTCAGCTCCCATGTAGCTTTTGTTTCAAACCTAGGTATTTGATTAATTTTTTAATCTAAATAGGATAATAATTTTGTTCTTATAGAGTAACTATATTTTATTAATTATTAACTGACGAATGTTGGCTGCAGTCTACCTATGATCCAATCTTTTTTGCTTTGATCCTGAGTGCCGTCTGTGGATTTTTAATGTGTGATGGCAGTCTACCAACTCGATCTGTGCTACTCTGCAAACAACAAACTTGACTTGAGAGCCTTTGTTGATCCATAGTGATTTTTGATTATTTTCAATGTCACACCGAAAGATCTTCTAGTAAAAAAAGTGCATGCTATAGAAGAAATCAATGTTTTGAGTGGAAAGATGGATGAACTTATGAAGTTGTTTCGTCCTCAAAATACTCCTCTTGATCCCAATGATATGCCTTTGTCTACTTTGATTGAGAATAATAATGAATCTATGGATGTGAATTTTGTTGGTAGGAATAGTTTCGGTAACAATGCTTATAGAAGAAACTTTAATTCTAGACCGTTCCCTAGTAATTCCTCTAATAGTTATGGAAATTCCTACAATAATTATTATGGTAATAAGATGCCCTCTTATTTTGAGAATAGTGTGAAAAAATTTATGATTTCTCAAAAGAATTTTAATGCCTTGCTTGAAGAAAAATTGCTCAAAGTTGATGATTTGGCTAGGAACGTTGATAGACTTTCACTTGATGTTGATTCCCTTAAACTTAGATCTTCTCCTCCTAAGCATGATATCAATGAGTCTCTCAAAGCAATGAGAATTTCCATTGATGAGTGCAAGGAAAGAACCGCTAGATTGCATGCTAAGAAAGATTGCTTTGTAAAGGCGTGTTCTTCTAGTTTTCATGAAAATAATGATGAAGATCTTAAAGTTATTGATGTGTCCCCTATTAGATCTTTGTTTTGCAATATGAATCTTGATAATAATGTGACTGGGGATGAGTCAACTTTAGTTAGAAGGCGTCCCAAGAATTCTGAGTTTTTAGATCTTGATGCTAAATTTGGTAAAAGTGGGATTGGAGAGGTCATGACTTTAAATAGTATTGAACCCACTATCTCGGATTTCAAGGAATTTGATTATGATAATTGTTCTTTAGAAGGTTGTATTTCCTTGTCGCAGTCCATTGTTAATTCTCCTCATGCTTATAGTCAAAATAAATCTTTTACCAAACATATTGTTGATGCCTTGATGCAATCTTATGATGAAAAACTTAACTTCAAAGTTTCTATACATAGAAAACTTAATGATGAGTGGGAACCTACTATAAAGATTAGAATTAAAGATCATGAGTATTTTGCTTTGTGTGATTTGGGTGCTAGTGTTTCCACGATTTTGGAAACTTTATGTGATATTCTAGGTTTCCATGATCTTGATGATTGCTCTTCAAATTTGCACCTTGCGGATTCCACCATTAAAAATCCAATGGGAAGGATCAATGATGTTCTCATCGTTGCAAATAGGAATTTGGTACCCATAGATTTTATCGTTTTTGATATAGATTGCAATCTTTCTTGCCCTATTATTCTTGGTAGACCTTTCCTTAGAACGATTGGTGTGATTATTGATATGAAGGAAGGGAATATTAGATTCCAATTTCCATTAAGGAAAGGCATGGTGCACTTTCCAAGAAAGAAATTCAAATTACCTTATGAATCTATCATGCGAGCTACTTAAGAATTTAGTGCCAAAGATGGCACTACTTAGATCTATCTTTGCTTTTATGCCTAGCTAGGGCATTAAATGATAGCGCTAGTTGGGAGGCAACCCAATTTTATTTGGGTTTTTTGTTTTTGTTAAGAATTTTATTTGTGCTTTGGTGATGGATGAGGTCACAAGGGATATACAAGGAGATATCCCATGGTGTATGCCCTTTGTAGATGATGTGGTGCTAGTTGACGATAGTCGGGTGGGGGTAAATAGGAAGTTAGAGTTATGGAGACAAACCTTGGAATCGAAAGGGTTTATGCCTAGTAGGACTAAAACCGAGTACATGATGTGCAGTTTCAGTACTACCAGGTGTGAGGAGGAGGAGGTTAGCCTTGATGGTCAGGTGGTACATCAGAAGGACACCTTTCAGTATTTGGGGTCAATGCTGCAGGAGGATGGGGGTATTGATGAAGATGTGAACCATCGGATCAAAGCCTGATGGATGAAGTGGCACCAAGCTTCTGGCATTCTCTGTGACAAGAGAGTGCCACAAAAGCTAAAAGGCAAGTTCTACAGGACGGCGGTTCGACCCGCAATGTTGTATGGCGCTGAGTGTTGGCCGACTATAAAAGGCGACATGTTCAAAAATTAGGTTTGGCGGAGATGCGTATGTTGAGATGGATGTGTGGCCACACGAGGAAGGATCGAGTCCGGAATGATGATATACGAGATAGAGTTGGGGTATCACCAAATGAAGAGAAGCTTGTCCAACATCGTCTGAGATGGTTTGGGCATATCCAGCGCAGACCTCCAGAAGCTCCAGTGCATAGCGGATGGCTAAAGCGTGCAGAGAATGTCAAGAGAGGGTGGGGTAGACCGAATTTGACATGGGAGGAGTCCGTTAAGAGAGACCTGAAGGATTGGGGTATCACCGAAGAGCTAGCTATGGACAGGGGTGCATGGAAGCTTGCTATCCATGTGCCAGAGCCATGAGTTGGTTGCGAGATCTTATGGGTTTCACCTCTAGCCTACCCCAACTTGCTTGGGACTAAAGGCATTGTTGTTGTTTTTGTTGTTGTTGTTGTTGTTTTTGTTATTGTTATTGTTTAGTAATAAATTTTGCATCTACCTTCTGTTTAGATGTGTTTTTTATATTTTAATTAGTGTTTGTGCCAAGTAGAACCTATAGGATAACCTATGACGATAGTTGATTTGATTCTGCTGAAAAACAGAAACTTTGCACGGACAAATTTAGTTTTGTTAAATCATAGAAACGTGCTTTTGCGTTTATTCTTTTTGCTTCTGACCAGTAGATAAATTTTCCAGGACTTCCTATTTTTGTAGGATTTTTAGAGTTCCATAAGTTTGCGTTAGTTACAGATTGCTACAGACTGTTCTGTTTTTGACAGATTCTATTTTTCGTGTGTTGTTTGCTTATTTTGATGCATCTATGGCTAGTAAAATAGTTTATAAACCATAGAGAAGTTGGAATACAGTGGTTTTAACACCAAAATAAATAAATATTGAGTTAATTACAGTACCTTATGTGGTGGTTTTGTTTTCTTTCACTAACGGAGCTTATAAGATTACCTGTTGAGTTTGGTGTTGTGAAGTTTTCAAGTTTTGGGTAAGCTTTGATGGACTATGGAATAAGGAGTGGCAAGAGCCTAAGCTTGGGGATGCCCATGGCACCCCAAGATATTCAAGGATAGCCAAAAGCCTAAGCTTGGCGATGCCCCGGGAAGGCATCCCCTCTTTCGTCTTCGTTCATTGGTAACTTTACTTGGAGCTATATTTTTATTCGCCACATGATATGTGTTTTGCTTGGAGCGTCGTGTATTATATTAGTATTTTCTTTTTAGTTTACCACAATCATCCTTGCTGTACACACCTTTTGGGAGAAGCCCACTTGATTAGAATTTGCTAGAATACTCTATGTGCTTCACTTATATATTTTGAGCTTGATAGTTTTTGCTCTAGTGCTTCACTTATATCTTTTAGAGCACGGCGGTGGCTTAATTTTGAAGAAATTGCTAGTCTCTCATGCTTAACTTATATTATTTTGAGAGTCTTTTAGACCAGCATGGTATTTGCTATGGTTACAAATTTGGTCCTAGAATGATGAGCATCCAAGTTGGGTATAATAAAAACTATCATAGGAAGTGAATTGGATGCTATGATCAATTTGATGCTTGATAATTGTTTTGAGATATAAAGGTATTAATGTTAGGGTCATGCTAGTGGGTAATTATGAAATTGAGAAATACTTTTGTTGAATTTGGCAAGTCTCATAGCATGCACGTATGGTAAAAGTTGTGTGACAAATTTGTTGCATGAGGTGCTCTTTTGATTTTCTTCCTTATGAGTGGACGTCAGGATCGCGCGATGGTTAACTCCTACCAACCCTTCCCCTAGGATCATGTGTAGTAGTACTTTGCTTCGAGGGCAAGTAGACTTTTGTAATAAGTATATGAGTTCTTTATGACTAATGTGAGTCCATGGATATACGCGCACTCATCCTTCCATTTTGCTAGCCTCTATTATACCGCGCAACTTTCGCGGGTATCATGCACCCATTATTTACCTTCCTCAAACAGCCACCATACCTACCTATTATGGCATTTCCATAGCCATTCCGAGATATATTGACATGCAACTTTCCACCGTTCCATTTATTATGACACGTTCCATCACTGTCATATTGCTCTTTGCATGATCATGTAGTTGACATTGTATTTGTGGCAAGGCCAGCTTCATAATTTTCATACATGTTGCTCTTGATTCATTGCATATCCCGGTACACCGCTGGAGGCATTCATATAGAGTCATATCTTGTTCTAGCTTTGAGTTGTAATTCTTGAGTTGTAAATCAATAAACGTGTGATGATCTTCATTATTAGAGCATTGTCTAAGTGAGGAAAGGATGATGAAAACTATGATTCCCCCACAAGTCGGGATGATACTTCGGACTTTACAAAAAGAAAAAAAAGAAAAAAAGTAGAAAGGCCAAAAAGAAAAAAAAGGGCCAAAGAAAAAAAAGAAGAAGAAAAAAGAAGAAAAAAAGGAAAAAAGAAAAATAAAATAAAATAAAATGAGAGAAAAAGAGAGAAGGGACAATGCTACTATCTCTTTCTCCACACTTGTGCTTCAAAGTAGCACCATGATCTTCATGATAGAGAGTCTCCTATGTTGTCACTTTCATATACTAAGTGCAAATTTTCATTATAGAACTTGGCTTTTATATTCCAATGATGGGCTTCCTCAAAATGCCCTAGGTCTACGTGAGCAAGCGAGTTGGATGCACACCCACTTAGTTTCTTTTGTTGAGCTTTCATATATTTATAGCTCTAGTGCATCCGTTGCATGGCAATCCCTACTCACTCACATTGATATCTATTGATGGGCATCTCCATAGCCCGTTGATACGCCTAGTTGATGTGAGACTATCTTCTCCCTCTTTTTGTCCTCACAACCACCATCTTTTATCACCATATTGCTATGTCCATGGCTTACGCTCATGTATTGCGTAACAGTTGAAAAAAGCTGAAGCGCGTTAAAAAGTATGAACCAATTGCTTGGCTGAAACCGGGGTTGTGCATGATGGGAGTATTTTGTGTAATGAAAATGAAGCATGGCCTAACTATATGATTTTGTAGGGACAAGCTTTCTTTGGCTATGCTATTTTGATAGGACATGATTATTTGTTAGTATCCTTTGAAGCATTATAATTTTTATGTTTCATAAGCTTTTATTTTGAATCATTTGGATCTGAACATTCATGGCACAATAAAGAAAATTAAATTGAGAATTATGCTAGGTAGCATTCCACATCAAAAATTCTGTTTTTATCATTTACCTACTCGAGGACGAGCAGGAATTAAGCTTGGGGATGCTTGATACGTCTCCAACATATCTATAATTTTTGATTGTTCCATGCTATTATATTACCCCTTTTGGATGTTTATGGGCTTTATTTTACACATTTATATCATTTTTGGGACTAACCTACTAACTGGAGGCCCAGCCCGTATTGCTGTTTTTTGCCTATTTCAGTATTTCAAAGAAAAGGAATATCAAACAAAGTCCAAACGGAATGAAACCTTTGGGAGCGTGATTTTTGGAACGAACGTGATCCAGAGGACTTGGAGTGCAAGTCAAGAAGTAGCCGAGGCAGCCGCGAGATAGGAGGGCGCGCCCACCCCCCTAGGTGCGCCCCCCTATCTTGTGGGCCCCTCGGGCGGACACCGACGTACTTCTTCCTCGGGAGCCAACGAAACACAATTTCCACCACCGTAACCTTCTGTATCCGCGAGATCCCATCTTGGAGCCTTCGCCGGCGCTCCGCCGGAGGGGGAATCGACCATGGAGGGCTTCTACATCAACACCATAGCCCCTCCAATGAGTTGTGAGTAGTTTACCACAGACCTTCGGGTCCAAAGTTATTAGCTAGATGGCTTCTTATCTCTTTTTGGATCTCAATACAATGTTCTCCCCCTCTCTTGTGGAGATCTATTCGATGTAAACTCTTTTTGCGGTGTGTTTGTCGAGATCCGATGAATTGTGAGTTTATGATCAAGTTTATTTATGAGAAATATTTGAATCTCCTCTGAATTCTTTTATGTATGATTGAGTTATCTCTGCAAGTCTCTTTGAATTATCAGTTTGGTTTGGCCTACTAGATTGATCTTTCTTGCCATGGGAGAAGTGCTTAGCTTTGGGTTCAATCTTGCGGTGTCCTTTCCCAGTGACAACAGGGGCAGCAAGGCACATATTGTATTGTTTCCATCGAGGATAAAAAGATGGGGTTTATATCATATTGCTTGAGTTTATCCCTCTACATCATGTCATCTTTCTTAATGCGCTACTCTGTTCTTTATGAACTTAATACTCTAGACGCAGGCAGGAGTCGATCGATGTGTGGAGTAATAGTAGTAGATGCAGGCAGGAGTCGGTCTACTTGTCACGGACGTGATGCCTATATACATGATCATGCCTAGACAATCTCATAATTATTCGCTTTTCTATCAATTGCTCGACAGTAATTTGTTCAACCACCGTAATACTTATGCTATCTTGAGAGAAGCCACTACTAAAATCTATGGCCCCCGGGTCTATCTTTTATCATATAAGCTTTCAATCTACTTCTATTTGCATCTTTACTTTTTGCATCTATATTATAAAATACCAAAAATATAATTATCTTATCATACTATCTCTATTAGATCTCACTCTCGCAAGTGGCCCTGAAGGGATTGACAACCCCTTTATTGCGTTGGTTGCGAGTTCTTTGTTTGTTTGTGTAGGTGCGTGGGACTTTTGAGGAGCCTCCTACTGGATTGATACCTTGGTTCTCAAAAACTAAGGGAAATACTTACTCTACTATTGCTGCATCACCCTTTCCTCTTCAAGGAAAACCAACGCAAGCTCAAGACGTAGTAGACACCAACATGGATGATTCAATTCATGGGACCTTTTGGTGCAGTTCACCTAAAATGAAGCAATGTCCCATGAGCTAGCAGCTTCTTCTTATTTTTTTTAAGAAAAGGGCTCCAGCCCCAGTTCCATTTCCATCAGAAAACGAAACCCACAAAGCTTCTTCTTCATTAGTTGCAATAAAATTGAGCGACATCAAGGTTGGTCATGAAGCTCCTGAAATGTTCAACTATAATTTGGATATTATCTGTGCAGTTCAACCTAGATCAAGCGTGAAATGTATATCTCTGTTTGTACAAAAAAGGTGGAACGGAGGGTGACTAACAAGTGATGAAACATGCATCAAATGAAAAGAAGCATGTTCCTTTTCTGAATGGCAATCCTACAAGGACAGTAGCAATTTCTAAAGTAGCAGCATTGCTAGCTATTAGTGTGGGCATTAGGATTAATTATGACAACTGTTAAATAAGACATTCCTTTAATGGTTCCATTGCTTCATTTTACCAGCAACATTACATTAACAGCTGCTACAGATTCGGTATTTGGGCACGGAAGAGTAGGCGGACCAGGACAGTTGCATTTCTAACGAAAAGAAGCAACTTATCTTAATGGGTAATTTGGAAGGACATGAAAAAAGTGCCATTTATTCATATTACTGGAGGCATTACATTTAAAAGTACATTGGTTTAACGTGTCCTTACTTTTAATAGCGCGACTGCTACATTTTACCAGTTGCATTACATAAGAGTGGCTCGGGGCAACAACCATCAGAACTGGATATCTGGGTTGGTCCCATTTTTGTTCGGTATAGCCACCTTATACTGTGTGAGGCTAGCAAATCTAGTGTTGGACTTACTCTGTTGACTTGTCCCCCAGTCCCCACTTTCTTTCCTTTTTGAACCAATATATCGGGTTGATATTGAGTTTGTACTGTGTTTCCCTTTATTTCCCTATTAGACCTAGAGACTAGTTGGATAGCCAGTCTCTGCTACTTTTCGCCCCAATTATTCCCTATTTCGACCAAGTCCTAGATTCATGTAACAAATCTTCCCCCACCCCCACCCCCTTTCTTCCTTGTTTGAACCAAGCAGTACTAGATTCGAGTGCATGAACTAGTTTTACCTCTTAATAGTAAAAATTTACGTGGTTTTCGAACAGCTGATCGAACCTATCTATGAGGGGGCCTGAGAATAGTAAAAGATACAAATGCAAAGACGTCAGGAGCTTGGGAAGTAGAGTAAGGACAGTTTCGAAGGAAGTTATACCTGAGGGTCACCAGGATGTTGCTAGGTCGGTGGCGGGAGGCCGGATCAGCCCACACTATGGCAGCAATGAAGAAGGGGTCGGAGGCCCTCCCTCACCAGCGGTGCTTGGGAGAGAACGGCCAGGCACTCTGACCGGGACGCACCGGCAGTGGGTAAGAGCCGTCACTGAGGATGACCACGTGAATGTTGCACCTTCTCACCTTCCCCGGCAGAGAGGATCCGGCTGGATTTGTGATCAGCGGTGAGCAGAGAGAGAGTGTGGCCCCCGCTGTCGTCTTTAGATCTGGAGAGGATGAGACAGTCTGAAGAGAGAAACACTAGCAAGCAAGCACGGAGGATCCAGCCTATATAGTGGAGTACTAGTTTTCTTTTGTCGACCGGAGCCGGCTTGACCTCGTCAATGACTATCGAGATGTCCTCATGCACGTGCCCCGGAGGCGCTGTTGTCGTCATTTTGGTCTGAAGCACTGGATTATAACATATAACATGAAAGAAATGCCACATGACAAGAAATCATAACCTCACTACCCAAAGGAGACAAGATGAATCCCAACGAACAAACAAGACGAGGATCAAAGCTCAAATTAAAGATAAACTCGTAGAAAAGGGCACCATCGATAGATGTCCTAATTAACATAGCCGGGTTGACGTAGATGGCAGCCGAGTAGTCTTCGTGCATGTTCCCCCAATGACTAGCCCAACTTAGTTGTCGCTGTTCAACCCTCGAAGTGATCCGAAGCACATGACACCTAATTTTGCGAGATGACAAGAAACCTTTTTTTAGATTTCTCACCAGAACTATAGCCCTATACAACACAGCCTGCACGATATGTAGACGATAGCCGATCCAAGTGTGTCTACTGGAGTCTGGTCACATGCATGGACGAACTGATCTTCCATGTCTTGGAGGGATCGTCCAGGCACCAATGTATGTACTCCCTCTGTTCCCAAATATTTTTCTTTCTTGAAATTTCAACAAGTGACTATATATGAAGCAAAATGAGTGAATCTACACTCTAAAATATGTCTACATACATCTATATGTTGTGTCCATTTGAAATGCCTAGAAAGACAAATATTTTGGAACGGGGGGGGGGGGCATTACAACACTTCTCTAGTACTAGCGCCTGTCTCTCTCTTCTATCAACTCACCCGACTTGCGGGGTAAGGGAGTGTGCCTATGGTCAGTTCTCAATTGCGGTCCCACATGTGTGTGTAAACACAATATGACGCGCGTTCCATTCGGAGAGCAGCGTGCCAGACCGACCGACCGTCTGGGGTGTGACACGAACGTGACGGGCGTGTTGTATACTCCGTACATGTGTACCGCTGTTTTCTTGAGGCTTTGCTCCATTGTGCAATCCATGGATACAAATTAGTATACTGTACTATTTAAAAGTCGAGGGCGGGGCTTTTCCTGCACGGTAGGTGGGCCAGTTCCGCCTAGTCGATTCGACAGAGACGCGAGAAGATGAGGGAGTAGGCTATTGGGAACGTAGGGCTTTGTGATTTGACAGCGAGTTACTTTTGGACAGGTGGGGCCCCATGATTTAACTTGCCATTATCATTTTAACTGCGGCGCTATGACCGGCGTGAATCTCCCGATTCCTGACCACCTCCATACAGGTGCCTCTCCCAATGCTCCACCATGTAGAGGCTGGCTCTTGCATGACAGCCCACTCCTCCACTTTTTCCTTTCCTCTTTCCTCCACATATGCAAAAATGCCATGTAAAGCGGGCTTATAGCCCACTATTGTACTTACTTGCTCCTACAGGTGCTAATCTTGCAACATAGGCATAAAGTCTGATGTGGCAAGTTATTAAGAAGAGAGAGACTAGTTTGGTGACCTAAGGAAGAAATGGTGCTAAGCGCGTGTACTTGGGTGAAAAGACAATTTTGATTCTATAGCTAATTAAATAAAGCAAGCCGAGCAACAAAAAACTAAGCACCTATGCATGGGGACTTGGTTGTTAAGCCATTTAATGCCCTTAGCACCTCATCTAAGCACCATTTCATTGGAAGAGGTCACTCCTTGGCAAATGCAATAAATACAATGAAGAAAGAGATAGAGAGAAGTAAAAAAATTACTCTTATAGCCAACCTTATACCTAACCTTGTTGTAGTATGAGTGACTAAGTGATGACTATGTATGACATGCCAACATTAGATAGCCTAACACACTGTGTTAAATCTACAAGGGTGCGGCTGCGCAAGCGAGGCGACGGTCGTGGTAGGCGTGACCATGATACGGGCTGCTGGCATCCCTTGGATCTGAGATCGAATGGCCGCATGCTAAGTTGCTGAAAATTTACAGAATAAACCTCCAGGATAGGATATTCACCCATAGGTCTAGAATCACGCCATGCAACCGTTCGATCTCAGATCCAAGGGCTCTCAGAAGCCTATATCATGGGAGAATGGAAAGCTTCATATCACTTGGAATTTTCCCAATGCTTGACATGACATCGAAAGCCATTTAATTGGGCGTCGAGTAGACATGACATCTAATTGGGCCCCCATAGTACTATGCATGAATCCAATTATCCACCAGCCAATCCACTACCCTACCGTTCGCAGCCCCACTTAGCATTTTTAAAATAAAAAAAACCGCTAGAAGTTCGCTCCTACTCGTCCCCGGACGTCCTTTAACATTACGACATTTCGCTCCTAGTCGTCCAGTCCTTTCACAATATGGCAAGTCCACTAATCCTAACCCTCCTCCCAAATCCATGGCATCCCAAATCTCCATGATCGGCGGTGAGCACAAGGTTAGAACCATCACCGGTGATGAGTTCGAGGTCATCTACACCCGTTCTTCCGCGATGGTGAAAGGATGCCTTGCTCGCTTCAGACGCATGTTCGAAAACTCAAATGATGAGTGGGTCACTAGACTAGATGTTGAGTACACCACAGCCCTGGGACAAGAGAAGGATCTAAAGGAGGAAGAGAAGAAGAAGCCCGATGTGATCCAGGTTTGCGTGCATGACTTATGCTTGGTCTACCACATATACCATGCCCACGTTGAGTGCCAGGATTTTATGAACTTCCTTAAGGATGGCCTAGTAAAATTCATTATTGTAAAATTTAAGAACAATAGAAGAGTCTTTGGTCGGATAGGCCTCATTGTAGGCAACCCCTTCGACCTCCAGAAGAATCGGCTACTTCCCTCCCATGACCGACCTTCAATCCTGACCCTAGCAGGAGCCATGGTTCATCCTTCGTACGGTAAACTAGAGAAACCTCCGCACACGTTTCATCATCATGCATGGCAGTGGAATGTACTAGATATAAACCACATCTAGTATGCTGCAATGGATGGCTACCTTTCTTTCAATATCTACAAGGGTTGGATGAAGAGTAAGAGCCAAGTGTGAGGTTCAAGCAAGGAAGTATTGGCCAAGTGGAAGAGGGACAAGGACGAAGTTGAGGACGTGGACGAGGACTCCGTGTAAGGTGGCAGTGTCGTTGCTCATGGTGGTTCTAATGTAGTGTCTACCGGATTAGTTTCTTAGTTTAATTTCAGGTGTGCATAGTTCAATTTGAGGGGTGTGTGGTGCTGAGCCCCCAACAGAACTACGTTATGTTTCTTCTCATTATATTTCTTACATTTAATCTTTTTGTTGGTATAGTACTACCACTCGTTTCTTCACATTATATACATACAATATATAGGGCCAACATCATATAGCCAGCAGTTTAGTTGTCAAAGAATTTCAGGGTGCTTAGTTTTGTCAAAGAATTCCAGGGTGCTTAGTTTTATTTGAAGGGTGTGTTGTGCTGGACACCATTATTGTGATTCAAATCTCTTTTGCCATGTTATAATGACATAAATACTGATGGACCAACATGCCGGCTCTCCCTCTATCTCACTACAGTAAAATAAAGTGTGGGGCCTACTTGATCCCAACAGCGTTCTTATTTTCCTGTAAAATTATTCGCTTGGTTACTCCTGAAAAGAGGGGCCACACTTATCATTGTGAGAATCGTCTTATTTTTTTCATGTAACATGGTCAACCGGTTTGACATGAAAAGAACAATGTCTAATGGCATTTTTGAGCAAACACCTAACTTAACGATGGCATTTTTGAGATATCTAATTGCATTTTTGAGCAGGCATCTCACGAATCGATGGCATTTTTGAGTAGTTGTAACTTCTAATGGCAAAACTGAGTAGTGATACACAACTGGTTGCATAAATAATAAGAACCCAAGAATTAAATAGGTATACTAATTTCTTTATTTCTTTAATAGTACTATATGCATAATTTTGCGACGAGCGCTCTCTATATGTACCACCTTTTTTCTTTAATTTCATCTTGTTAGTTTTGCTCCATGGCGAAATCCATCGATACTACTACTATACAAAATTATACATTTTTTAAAAGGCTAGAGGGTGGGGAAGTGTAGCTTGGTCGTTTCCACGAGAGGCGAGGGCCTTTGTGAATTGACGGCTCATTACTGCTGGAAGGCGGGGCCTTGTGATTTAAGTGCTCGTATGAATGTGCCGATGACCTGAGGTGGAGCAAAGAACCTTGCGGTATACTCATGTTTTCCACTAGAGTAGTACTACGACAGAGGAGCACGAAACACGGCGGCCCAGTTCCATATGGCGATAAAACATGATCTAATTTGCTAGTCATCTCATTGTTAGCATTGGTCTATTCATGCCTCGCAGAGAACGTCACACGTGCGGCGAAACACCTGAAGCAAAAGAAGAAACACAGGAGCAAAAGAAGAAGGAAGGTTATCACCCCAAATAATCTAATTCGCCGTGAAGTCGTAACTGCTTCTTCATCGCCTCCACGACCTCCATCTCCTTGCGCGTCTCCCCCGCCATCTACTTCATTCTGTCCATGAGGCGGGATTTCTCGACGCGAGCCTTCATCATCTGTTCCACGGCCGCATTATGTACCTTGACACCAGCTGGGTGCTCGATGTGGAGCTTCGCCAACTCCTCCTTCTGTTCCATGATGAGGGCCTGCAACATCTTCATCGAGGAACTACTATTCTCAAGCAGCTTCTTCCAGCCGGCGTTCTTCTCCTTCAGCAGGTCGAGCTCGTGGCAGAGCTTCGCCTTGCCCTCCTAAAGTTGCAGGATTTCGCCGGTCGCCTTCTTCTCTGAGGAAATGCTCTTCTTCAGCAGCATCACCAAGCCGGCGGTCAACTCCCCCTGCTTATTGAGCTCAGCGGGCATATCGTGGAGGCTCTCCTTCAGTAGCTCCACCAAGCCGTGGATGAACTTCTTTTGCTTATTGAGCTGCTTATTAATGTGATCGGGCATGCCGTCGAGGGATAACGACTCTAGCGCCGCCAGCTAGGCATGTTCACCTCCGCGGCTAGGGCGTTCCTGGGAGCCATCGCCTGCCCGTGAGAGATCTTTCAAGGTATCTGCATGGCAGAGAGCCCTCTCTTTTTTGCCGCAACCTTGGTTGTCGCTCCCTTGTTATGAGTAGTTCTCGACCTAGAGCTCTGCACACCGGCCATGGCAACAACGGACGAAGAAGAATGACTTATGAGGAGGAAAGGTAGAGTAATTTTTGGTTAAGTAGTTCCCCTTTTTATAACCTAAGTACTAGCACTAGTACTAATACCTGCATAGTGGGAACACGTTCAGGTTTGGTACGTACTAGTAGGTGTTAGCAGGCTTGCACTTAACTGTAGCACTAGTACTTTCGAATGTGATGGGAACAAGGTAAAGACTACTTGATGGTTTTGGTTTCGAGGCCTGAAACAGCTCCCGATGAGTTTAGTGGAACATAAATTTCAAGTAGACTACATTGCTCAAATGTGTAAATATTATGTTACCGTCAAAAATTGGCACAAAATACGAAGGAGACCAATGGAAGTACTACTAGCAACCAATGATTTAACTACTCGCATGCGCGCAATGAAGTGAAGGACTTTACACGCGTCAAATTATCACATGGGGTGGATCTTGGTACAAAATTGCGTTCGGCCATGTACCCGCGTGTGCGTGCAAGGGAATGAGTGTGTGCGTGGTGTGTGTGCACATCTTCGCTTCGTGCATGTACCACCAGTGTGGCTCAGAGAGGACGAGTACATTCTTCTGGAACCAGCAACACGTCACTTTGATCAATCCACACAAGGAGGTCGCAACAATGCTTCCACATGTGCCTCTTGGCTTCATGAACTGTAAGAGAGGCACTGTGTAGCGTGCAATTGTAATTCTAATTTACGTGTTTTGCACATACTTGAAGTACTAGTAAGGTACACGTGCATTGCATGCATCCGATTTTGCAACCAAATTGTGAATAAATACCACACTATAGCGTGTAAGCTCTGATTCATATATGCATGATGTAGACCTTTGTTTAATTCTTATAGTTCATCTGATTCAAAATCAATTAGTTTTTATAAAAAAGCTAGGGCCTCTTTGATTTGTAGGATTTCCAAAACGCGGGAATAGGAAAAACATGGGATTAAAGTGGAATGTCATCTTGAATCCTACAGGATTGTACGAGTGTTTGATTGTGCATAGAAAAAAATGCAGAATTCTTTCAAAGAGATTTTTTAGTGGATGGGATGTTTTCTATGAAATCTAGTGCAAATGAATCATATGGAAAAATTCCTGTGGTTTACAATCCTACGAATCAAACAAGCAAGATAGGAAAACTTCCTAAGGATTAGAATCCTCCAAAATTCCTTTAAGAATCGTTTGAATCAAAGAAGCCCTTAAACTATTTTATGATTCACAGAATTGTGCGTTGTAAAGCATAAACTAAAAACAAATAGTGGCAATTCAACTAGAAAAAAAGTTTGGGCAGTTATGATACGGAAGATTCTAAAACAAACAAGAACCACTGTTCTTTTGAGGTTTGTGTATTATGCTTAAGTTCAACCATGTAGTCTGCTAGATTGTACATGTGGCAAAATCCGGTGCGGGGCTAGAAGATGGTGCGAGGGGCCGAGTGGAGGGAGACTATGAAGGAGTGCACAAGTGCGAGATCAATATTTAGAGAGAGCGGGCGAGAACGTAAGCTGTTGTACGCAGTGGCGGAGCCATGAAAAATAAATGAGCTAGGGCGTCAAGCATTGCTAATCCTTTATGAGGAGGGCCAATTCATCAACTTAAACCATTTTTACCAGCAATTGTCTAATGATGATATTCATATTAGCCTCGATATATAGTGATGTTAGGGGGGGGGGCAGGGCCCTTGCTGCCCCCTGTCTTCGCCATTGTGCGCGCATCTGAGAGATGAAGCAGAAGGCATGGATGATGAGAGGGGGGCCTTGGATATAGAATTAATGTGGGTGTATTAGGTATATATGTAATCCTATATAGAGAGGTATAGATTTATCGATGTGGGCAAGGGTAAGAGGGTGAGACCTCACTAGATATATAGATTGATTGGTTTGTGTGGAAAACTATGAAAGACCTAGCTATATACACACACACATAGAGGAACATCGATCGTTGCGCATGCACGTGAGAGATAAAGAATGCCCGATATGATGGAGAGGGGGATGTGCGTGTGTATGGCTGCATGGAGACCGACCTGACGAAAAAGATTGCATGTGTGCGATCGATAATGCCGACTGGTAGTGTGTGTGCATTCATGCACGAGAGAAAGTTACATGTACAATTATAAAGAGAAGACGACTGTGTGGGTGTAAAAGACTAGGTGAGGTCATAGTATATTGAGTTGAATTCAAATATTTGAATAAGAGATCATGATGTTTGAAACCAAGGCATGCATGAATATAATGGAGATCTCCGCCGTGTGGTTTGGAAAAGAGCATGTTGTTATCTATACACAACGAACAAGGTCAGACTGATTTGAATTTGGGATACCGATGGCAGACATCGTTTGGCCACATTGCATCCGTGCATGGACACACTATTCTGATTGGAGATGATGGGTGGCTTTCGCATCACACATCTCTATCTATACCCCTATATATATATTAGATTTTATATTTTTTATATAGTGTGCGGATAACTTTAACCTTGAAAGATGGTCGTTGGATGAGGCCAATCTGATGGTGCAGAGATGGCAAATTTGAGCACTACTGGCTGTTGGATATCATCTAGATTCCACCAGATTTTGCCACATGTACAATCTAGAAGACTCCATGGTTGAACTTAAGCATAATGCACAAACCTCAAAACACATGCACTTCTTCTTTGTTCTAGAATCTTCCATATCAGAATTGCCCAAATGTTTTTCTACATGATTTGCCATTATTTGTTTTTACTTTATGCCTTGCAACGCATAATTCCATGAATCTTAATATAGATTAGCTTTCTTATAAAGACTAGATGATTTTGAATGAAATGAATTATAAGAATTAAACGAACAGCTACATCATGCATATATGACTCAAAGCTTACATGCTATAATGTGGTATTTATTCATAATTTGGTTGCCAAATCTCATGCGTGCAATGCACGTGTACCTTACTAGTCTAAATGGTGGTTTTGTGTGTGTTGTGCGTGTTAAACACATTGTACGTAGTATATCATACATGGTTTAGATTCCGAACAACTAGCTAGAGCATACATGTACTATGATTTGAATTCAACACAAAATGGATACATATATTTGAATTTGAGATTGTATGTACATGTAGTTCATATTTATATAGGAATTTACTTCTCCTGTTGTGAAGATAATATTTAGATGGTTGTATAACTAACCCGAGTATAATTCCATTCAAACAGGGAAAATGTACTCAAATTTAGTCCATATGCTAGACAACGCACATTATTTTTTTATTGTTGAGGGAAGTACAAATTGTTTTGGTATTGTACACGTTATGTTTGTTATCCCGATTTTTTAGCTTTTTTATTGTATTTGAATGCATTTTTAGTAATATAGTAAAACGGGACATGGCTCTCTCGTGTGATGAGGTGCGAATTGTCTTTTTTTTGGTATACATTAAGCTTGTTGTCCCGAAATTTCAAGCCACACCTTGTTATGCCGAAATTTCAAGCTAGCGTCTCTGTCTATCGTGCTGCAAAACTCCAGCCTCTTCAACACGCGCCTTGTTAGCCCGAAATATTTAAGATATATCTTTGTCTCATTGTGATGTGACAAATCCCTCCATCTCAACCCGCACCTTGCTATTCCAAAATTACAACGCACGCAAAAACTCCTACCTCCTGTGAAATCCCGGCACGCGAAATGCCTGTGATACCCCTGAACCAAAAGAACTGCCTCAAATCGGTGAGGATACTTTCATAACTTACCCCACATTTCGGACACGGGTGTCCCTAAACCATGGTTCCCCACTCACATCCCATCCGCCCAACCATTCGTACACCAAGGCTGCGAAAACCCGCCCCACACCCTCCTCCGTCCACCACCCAGCCGGAGCCTCTACCCTGACGATGTCGTCCACAGCAACACTTCGACGTCCCTTATCCACCATACCGGATGAGGATCCGTTGTCGATCTCGTCGTCCCGCCGGTTCAGCCATCCCGTCCTCCACCTCCAAGGAGCTGCCCCGATGTTCCCCTCGTCTTTCGCGCCACCTCGATTCCCACACCGCCGTCTTCACTTGCACCATCGAAAGAGCAGCATCATCACTGTTTCCTCAGATGAAGATGTGTCCTAATCTACGCCACCAAAGAGGTTGTACACTAATCGCCGCATTTTCTTCTTGATTCGATCTCACGATGGTGCGGGCGCTCGGTCCTGAGCCGACACGGTGCAGCTCCATCCACGGCGGCATCGCCGGCCACTTCCTCCACGACATCACTCCCTCGGCGGCGACGTCCACATCATTAGGAGGTGCTGCTGCTTTAGCTCTCGCTCGCACTACTGCTCTGCTCTTGCTCTCGGTCCCCTTCCTGGTCTGCTCTTGCTATTGTTCTTGCTCTTGCTCTTGCTCGCGATGCTGCTCTCGCTCTTGCTCTTGCTTGCGATGCTTCTTCGATTTAGCTACACTTCAGTCGACTGAATCGACTTTTGGTCAGCCAATCTTCAGGGGGTGGGGGGCTCACCGGAGTTAAGGAAGAACCAGCCACAGAAGGGAGGGGGAACGCCGGAGAGGTACCCCACTATCTATCTTAGGGTTCAGGGTGGGGGCGGTGGTCCCCGGCAGTGGCGGGGCGGTGGCGTGGGGATCGCCAGAGAAAAAGATCGGCACGGGGGGGGGGGCCTAGAGGTATGGCCGGGGCGGCGGCGGACCGGCGGTGGGGAGTGTTTTCGGGGCGGGCGGGGTGGCGCACCGCCGGCCGCGGGCGGCGGGGGGGTGGCTGTTTGGCCTGTGGTGGCTGGCGGCTTAGGGGGGTGGAGGTTGAAGATGAACTGCAGACCCTTGATTTCATATCCAACAGCTGCAAAATCGACTGACCAGAGATGAAAAAGTCAGTCAGCTCACGTGTAGCCTCATCTCTAGTGCATTCAGTTTCGACAGTAAAATTCAGTTTGGACAGCAACATTCAATTTCGACAGTTAAGTTCAGTTTCAACAGTTCAATTCAGTTTGGACAGTTAAGTTCAGAGATGAGCGACTGATGTATTTTACATCTAGCACTTTGTGGTTATGTATTTTACGTCATCTATTGGAGATGCTATTAGAATTCCACTCAGGTTAACATTGTCTCTCTTTTCCTGCTTCAGCGTCGGCGTCGTACAACTCACCGGAGCTGCTCCAATGATGAAACCCTCCGTCACAGCGGAGCAGTACCTCGGGCTCCATCTCCAGATGCCTAAGATCTTCTTCCCCTCCTCTGACAGCCAAGTCAACTAGAGCATCCTCACTGGCCAACCCAATCACGCTAAGATTGACATGGCTTCTCCAAAGAGGTTGTACACTTGTTGCATCTCTTTTTTACTCTAAATGTTATATATATTGTCCACTGAGCACACGTAGTAACGTGAAATACGATTATTTTATCCTACTATATGACAAGCAGTGAGGTACTAGGCAACTTAGCTATCCGTGATGGACTCTGTTGAATGCCATCATTATTTATCTCTGCGCGTTTGAGCTGTGCATTTGTCGATGGGCCTGGGAGTTGAGCTAGTAGGGCAGTGGCCTGGGTCCAAAGTAATAGAAGTAGCACAAAAACATTTTTTTAGTGTAGGCTTTTCCTTGCTCAAGCCTGCCTACTAGAATCGCTAGTGCTTGAAAGGAAAAGTGAATGAAAAACATAGGAATTGGAAAGTTTCCTATGGTACTACTATTCATGAATTTTGTTCAAAGGAGTGGAGAAAAGGAAAACTGTAGGATTTGTTCCTTTAGTGTCTCCTTGAAATAAAAACCATAGGAATTTTAATTTCCACTTGTGCTCCTTTTCAAATTCCTATTCATGAAGCACAAGACTAAGAGAGAGTAGCATAATAGCGTTATAACCGTACATTTTCTTGTGGTTTGACTTAATCTCACCATGCTTCTTTGCATCCTGTGATCTTCCAATTCTTGTGAATCAAACACCCAGATTGGCAGAAATCCTGTGTTTTTAAATTCTCTGTTTTGCACATGCATTCCTATCCTATTCATGTCTATTTCCTATCCCTGCATTGTTGGAATCCTCAAATTCAAATAAGCCCTTACACAATTACTTCTATTACAGATATGTGTCAAAGAAAACCTTGTGTGGTTTGTCCTGCTCCTGCGGTGTTGTGGTCCACCCCAGCTTAGCTGCTCCAACGAAGGAAGGGTTCACCACAGCAGGGATCTGCTCTCCAGATTGTCTTTCGCTGCCGCCTCAGATCTTCTCCCCCGCCGCCGGCAGCCACGACAACTGCATTACCATCATCAACTGAGCAAATGACCTTGGGGACTACACGGGTCCGCAAGAGAGGTCGCACTCTTCCGTGTTTGCTTACATTATGCATCGCTTAATATGATGACATGCTACTTTATCGTCGTGTTCACCTATTAGACTCCGAGTCAGGTCCAAACTAATGCTGAAACTTGAGTTTTTAAATGGTTGTGGGGTACATATTGGGGCAGCAATCAGTACTATCCGTCTACTATCTGGTTAATCTCGGGCGTCTACTATGAGTTTCATGTTGGGTGAAAACAAACATTAAAGGAGCCATTATCTGTAATTTTTAACTAAAGCTATTATCTGCCTGATATCATTGGTTTTGGGTCTATCCACAGTTTGCTACCATCACTCTCGATTTTGTGCATACACTCATTACATAATCTCACTATGTTTTATTCCTATGCACGTCAGTTTTTGTACACAATGGAACTGAACATGTAGAGCAAAAGAGACAAGCCTTGCATTGCAATAAATTTTCATGCAGGCGTCGCTCTATGGTGGGCGCAAAGGTAGCCCCGTCCACCCATTTCGGATCGTAATCAAGAGGAATATAACTATTCTGACGGGGATTCAGAAGGACAAGACCACTCCTATTTACCCCGTGAGGTCTTTGCTCTAACTTGGCATGTTGATGTTGGTAACATCAAGCATATTGTGTCTTGCATTGCTTACTGTATACATCAAAGATGTCATCTGCTTAGTTTAGACATGCTTTGTGTCAATGCCATCTGTTTAGTTTCTGTATCGTATATGTGAATCATGCAATGCCATCTTGTTTAGCCAGGCATCATATATGTTAATTTTGCAATGCCAACCTGGTTAGCCAGTCATCTTATATGTGAATTATATCATGCCATCATTTTTTTATTACGTGTTAAATTTGCCAACAATTTTAGTACATTCAACTACTATTCCTGTGCATGAGCCATTCGGCACGGTCATGGAAAAATCTGGAGTGGAAACAAGGTCTTCAGAGCAGACAATGCTATCTGATGAAGCGCATGTCTTGTTGGTTACGGATAGCTCCTCAGAGGAGGATTCAGAGACAGATGACCAGTCCTATTCCCCCCCCCACGAGGTGCATGCTCTAACTTGGTAGGGTTATGTTGCTCATATCGTGCGTATGGTATCTTGCATTGCTATGTCATTTGCTTAGTTTAGACATGCTTTGTGTGAATGCCACCTGTTTAGTGTCTAATTACCATATATGTGAATTATGCAATGCCATCTTGTTGCAAGACATTATATATGTGAATTATGCAATGCTATCTTGTAGCAAGGATTTATATATGTGAATTATGCAACGCCATGATGTTTAGCCAAGTGTCAGATATGTGAATTATATCATGTCATCCTTTTTTTGTATTTATCATTGCTTTTGTCGATAATGTTTGTATATTCAACTGCTCTTCCTGTGCACCAGCCATTTGAATTGGTGATGGAGAAATCTGGAGTGAAAACAAGGTCTTCAGAGCAGAGAATGCTACCTGCTGAAGTAGATGTCTTGTTGGTTATAGATAGCTCTTCAGAGGAGGATTCAGAGGTAGATGACCATTCCTATTATCCCCCTAAGGTGTATGCTCAAAGTTGGCAGGGTTATATTACTCATATCATGCATATGTTGTATTGCAATGCTTGTTTTTACATCATGTACACAATATTGAATGTCATCTCCTTAGTTGACACATCATATATGTGATTGCCCTCTACTCACTTCCTTAGTATATAAATCATGTATTTGAATTATATCATGCCATGATGTTTACATAGACAACATGTATCTAAATTATGGAATGCCAACCCATTTTCCAAAGACATAATATAGTTATATCATCTCATCCTGTTTACATAGTCATCATATTTTGAATTATGTCATCCTATCCGTGAATTATATCATGCCATCATGTTTCCATCGACGACATGTTTGTAATTTATGGCATGCCAACCACTTTAATAGACACATCGTATAGTTATATCATGTCATCTTGTTTACATAGTCATCATATTTTGAAGTATGTCATTCTATCCAGTTTAGTTAGCCATCATACATGTGAAATTGTGTCATGCTATCCTATTTAATTAGCCATCATATATCTGAAATTATGTCCTGCTATTTTGTTTGGTTAGACAACATAAATGTGAATTATTCCCTGCCCTGTTTTCTTCCCTACTATACATTGCACCTGTCTATCTTACAATGTCTGTACATTCAATTACTTTTCTTGTTTATCAGCCATTTCAATTGGAGGGGGTGATGGCAGTATCTGTGGGAGTAAAAACACGGTCTTCAGAAAAGATCGTGCTACCTGTCGATGTAGATAGAACCACGGTTTTACTTGCCCAAGAACCAGCCCCACCACACATAACCCAGACTCATGCAGATTGTACCCCTACCCAGTTGAACAGAGAACCAGCTACACCCCTTATAACCCCAACCCCAGCAGATAGTAACCCAGTTCCCGTTGACACAGCACCGTCTCCACCATAGAGCACCCAAACACGAGCAGTTAGTAAGGCAACTACAATGCCCAAAGCACGAGGACCACCACTCTGAACCCCAAGTCAACGCTTTAAGCAGAAGTAGAATTGTTCTCAGGTCAGGTTCCGTAGCTATGGTTCATACTACTTTGCTCTTGCATCACTGTATTTACTCATACCAACTAATTTCAAATTAAAGGATGCAATTGAAAGTCCAATGGTGCAACAGGTATGTTTTAAACCTGTTTCTTTAACGTGTCTGCTGTTGTAACTTGCTCTATGTTGATTTCACTTTCAATTGAATAAAGAGTTATGTTCTCATGCCATGCACATTACAAGTGTTGTTATTGCTATGTAGTTTCCCACACTTATATTCTATCTATGCTGATTTGTCTTAAATAGATATGATTCGAACTGTATGTATCTTGATTTGGCAACATAAACTAGAATGATATAGACCATACAGTGACCATACTACATAGATATATGTTTGTTTCATGCTGTTATCCTGTCCACCTTACTACTGAACTGGTTTACCAAAATGAGTTTCATATACTACATTGTAAACCTGTGATGTGTTTGTTTGTTTCTCTTTTAGAATGCAGATAAAATATTGGAGAAGAGTACCATGCCATGCAATGGTAAAGGAAGTAATGCAGATAGGGTTCAATATAGTGAGACATCCCTGTTGGTCTCCAAGAAATCTGATAAAAACTATATTGAAGACACTGAGACAACCCCAAAGTCTTGTCTTGATATAGTGTTCGAGTTACTGGCTACTACTGCTGACACCAACTCTTCGAACTCGCTGCCTGAATATGTTCGGCTTCTTGAGTCCCAACTTCAAGTTGAAAGACATCGATTAGATGTAATGCGACAGGAAGCCGAACGACTGAGGAAGTCCCTGCAGAATTCAGATGCATACTTTCTGGTGCAACAGCAAGTGCTGGAGGATTTAAGCGCCAAAAAAGAGAAAGTTAATAAGCTTGCAAAGCATCTTTCCAGCACTATGGGTACCCAGGATATTGTTTCTTGAGCTCTTCTGAAGTGGTTTCAGTTCTGGACTTGTTTTGCTGCGGCATTTATAGGCTGCTTTGTTCCCTATATTTGCACTGCTGGAAAACTTTGATGCCCAGTGGATGTAATATGTGTAATAGCCATGGTGACGTCGAAGGAAGATTCGGCCGAAGCCGTTTCCACTTAAACGGGCGGGGCCCGCCCTCTCGGTCGCTGACGCGTGGGGCCCAGCGGTAGGTCGCCTTCGACCTCCCACGCGCGCTCCGGCCGCGGGGAGGAGCGTCTCCTGCCGGCGATTGCCGGGGCTACAGAGCATCTCCGGCGACGCTCTACCCACCAGGGTGCTCAGGAGGCTGCGACGCATCCGTCTAGGTGCTTCACGCACACCTAGGATGGCCATAGTGGTGATGGCTTGGATGGTGGCGGAGGAGGTCATCGGCCATCCATAGCTCTCGGCGTTCGTGCATCCCCGCGACGGTTCAAGGTGGGGAGGGTCTCCGGACCACAGGGAGTCTTTGGGTGGAGGAAAAGGAGGGAGGTGAGCTCGGTGTTGCTCGAATTTGAGCGAGCCGAAGCGGCGGCTGTGCGGTGGTAGGAGGAGAAGGAAGGCACGGGAGGAGGAGGCTGCTGCTCGAGGAGGTCGCTGGGGGGAAGAGGGAGTGAACCGAGAGGGGAGAGGGGCCTGGGGTGGTTGTATAAGGCGGGGCCATGGCGCATCGTGGGCGGCATCCATGGCCGTGGCCAATGCAGTGCTAGGGGCCGAACTGGCACCCAGTGCCTTGTCCAGGGCGTTTGTAGGCGTGGCCTAGGCCAAGGGAAAGGCAGAGGGAGAGCGGGTAGGTGCCAGAGGCTTCACGCGTGTGTGCTCGCCCATTGGAGCTCTCGGGCGGTCGGGGCGCGTGTGGAGGAGGCAGCAGGAGGAAGAAAGAGAAGGGGGACAGGGGCGTGGCGTGTTGCGGACGTCGAGGAGCATCGACTGGCGCGCGGGGGAGGCTCGAGGTGGTCGAAAGCCTCGGGCAGGACGCAACTACAGTGCGGGAGCACACTGTAGCGCGCTCCAGAGTGCCCATTTGGCATGCCACGGCATGCCCGCACGCTCTGGGTGTGCCCCGCCTTGTCTACTAGCTGCTGGTGCATATGGAGATGCCCTGGTGTAGCTTAGGTACTGAGGGAGAGGTAGGAAATAAAAATAGAGGGAGGAAAGATATGCTGCCATGGCTGTCCAGAGAGGAATCTTGGAGTTTTTGCCCACCAATAGTTGACAAATGGCCACTGGAAAGTTACTAGAGGTAGGATGTGACTAGGGTGAGCTCTGGTAAAAAGTTGAGCCCATTTGGATTAGTGGAAGAGGTCAAAGTAGTTGTTTTAGTAAAAGGGCAAAAAGTGTTTGTTGCTGGTTAGGGCAAGAAAATGGATTGAATTTGGCATGAGACTCCACAGGGTGAAATGACACATATAAATAGGGCCTTCCACCAATTTGGAGCTTATTTGGGCAAAGTTGCCAACGCAACTTTTGTAAACCCTAGAAATTAGCAGAAATGAACTTGTGTAGATCTAGTTGAGAAAATCACTTCTCCTTGATGCACCACTTGGTGTAGGGGCCTCATTTGGTCATGCGAATATGCTCACCAAAGTTGGGGTCAAGGACAGAAAGTTGGTAGTACAAAGTTGTTCAAATTAGATTCTGGTCAGAGAGGGTTTTGGGGCACTTTGATCAGTTAACTTGCTCTCCAACTTGTGCCACTTGGTCTAGATGAATAATTATAACATTTGAGCATGTTCACAAGGTTTGAAAACATTTGGAAATGTTTGGCAATGTAAAGTTGCTCAAACTTCAAAATGGACAGAAATGGTTTTGAGGGGAGTTGATGATGTTATATTGTTCTCCAAGTCATGAGACTTGGCAAGATCATCTAATATGTCATATCTGACATGCTAGAATTTTCTTGGAATTTTTGGAGAATATTTCCTTTGTAAATATTTCAAAAGCTTGAAATAACCAGAAAGGGTTTTTGAGGGATTTGACCAATATTTTGAACATGACCATGTGTTGAAACTCTTATATATGGACATTATATGTCCACTGAGTTTCCCTAGGTTTTTGTCAAATATTTTTGAAACAATAAAAATGATTTTTCCCTAATAAAGATCATTTCTGGCCTTAAGAAAAAGCTTTTAAATAAAATAGGAAAATAACTTCTAAAATTATATTTTTGTGGTTTCTGGGTATCCTATATCTAATAGGAGTCAAATATATTTTTTTGAAAGATTTTTACTACCCTTAATTAAGTACTTGCAGTGCAAACCTCAATTCAGGGGGTTTTGGAAAACTAATTTTTAAAAATACTATTTGGCCAAATTATTTTTGTAAGAAATTATTTTTATGTCCTATACACATGGCATGATCATTGGTTCAAGAGTTTGGAGCAAGGAGATGAAGTATAGGAGTTGGAGGATTTATTTGATTTTTAGAGCACTTGCAAACAGCAGTCAAACATTCAATCAAAGCAAAGACAAAACACCCAAAAGTTTTTGTCAAACCACATTTTATCATGATTTATTAGCTTAAGTGTTGTGGCCTAAAAATCAGGGTGTGACAGACCTGCCCCCCTTACAAGAATCTCGTCCCCGAGATTCCCAAACTAGGCGCGGAAAGGGATAAAGAAACTTGGATCTGGGGTAGTCTTCAAGTCCTCATGTTGCTTCTGCCTCCGTGTAGTGCTCCATTGAGCTTGAAGTACTTGATGGTGTGGCTTCGTGTATGACGCTCTTCTTGATCCAGGTTGCTAAGGGGTTTCTCGCGTAGGTTCGGTTGGGCTGGGGGTCGATGGCTCGGTGGTTAATGCCCTCGTAGAGATCGGGCAAGTTAGGAAGTTGGAAACACTTCCGGGGTTGTGATGCATGGAAAGCATTGTGCACATCAGGTAACTCAGGTGGCAACTCCAGCTGGTATTGTCTTCTCTTCGTCTTGTAGTGATCTCAGAGGGGGTTGTTAAATCTTGGGGTGATCACGAAGGGGGCCGATGAGTCTTGGTGTGGGTCTCCTTGTCATGGAAATGCTGGGTTCCTTAGAGAGAAGTGGCTTGCAGATACACCTGATTTTCGACGCGGATGTTTACATCGTGATGATGGTGGTAGTTCTTCCTCCTTGGCATGGCGGTCTTCAAATGTTCCTGGACTAGTTGAACGTTTCTTCTTCCGTCTTCAGGTAGACAAGTATGTCATCAAAGAAAGATGACAACTAACTTGTCCAAGCACTCCATGAAGTCTATGGGGTACGTAAAGTGGGCTGAGGCATTGGTGATGGTCACGGTTGAGCATTGGCCAAGGTCTTATCGATCTAGAGCCAAAGCCCAAAGTCAGGATCCGACCATGTTGTAGCTTGGTAGGGCTTAAGGGTTTCAAGGATTCTAGTGTGCGAGTGAACATTTATCATCTTATCTTTAAGCACGGTTTCTGAGATGCCAATAGTCTATCTAGTCCTCCAAACAGATCACCTTATACCACCGAAAGTACCAACCCATGTAGGTCATCTCCAATCATTACTCATGCTATTATTATTCCTCATGACTCTCGAGAGGAGGTCTAACAAAATCATATATGTCTACAATCCCCAAACTCATATGTATGTCTACCCCTAAAAATCCATGGGTAGAACATATAAGCTGCTAAGCTTGAACGTGACAATCCAAGTGCTCGGCCTATTCTTCCAACGTCTAAGATAAATCACCTCTATCCTAAGGAAACACGTCGTATGCCACTCCAAAATCTTGTTTCCTTCCTATGAATCAACTCCAACAACCCATTAACTACACCAATCATTACATGATCTAGTAGTTCTTCAAATCCAATCTCTATGGTGTTCCACACGATCTTCTAATATCCTATAATCGACAAATACTGGGAAGGCTACCTTACTATAGCCAGTCCACCAATTTCCATTATCATGGTCAAGTAAACTCCAAGGTCAACCTTATATAGAACCCTAAATAAACTCCGACAATTAGTCCAATCTCCTAGTTTATCGTCCACCGAGAAACATGGTATCATGATCGAGATCATCAGTCTAAATCCAATTTACTCGGAACCATGTAGACATACTCAGCATCCATATTCAACTAGAATCACCTACTAAAATCCAAATCTCTTGTCCAACGGGAATTCCTACATGTTCCCCCAAGTCATTTACGTAATATCAACTCTCTCCTATCAATATCCCATGGCTAAATTAAATCCAAATACTTCCAATAATTTCAGCTTGAGATCATAATTGTCCTATTAAATCCATTTTACTCAGGGGTAATGAAAGTTGTGCTACTCTATAATCATGATCCCACCCAGTTCATCTACCAACATGAAAGCCTTATAATCCTTCGAAGAGTCTCAAATAATTCCTCAAGGTAACTGATATAAACTCATCAAGTCATTTGCCCTCTGTTCCCATATCCTCAAATTGGTCTTCCCTATGGCATTGTCAGTTTTCGTGCTATCTTAGGATGATAATGTGCTCGTTCACTATGTCCACTAGTTCCATAATGAACCCAGTGATAAGCAAGGTTACGGAGGCTTATCAAGTTCTCTTGCAATTCTGTGGGTTAAGCACATGGTTAAGGATTCGAGCTGGGGTATCTTATGAAGTCTCAAAGGGTCTAGGAATGGGTTTCTAATCTTGAGGGGCAACCATAACTCTAAGGGGTTGCACTTGGTCGAGGAGGTTGTAGCAAAAGTCTTCAGTGCTGGTTGGTTGCCAAAGTAGAATCCTTGGTGTATCTTGTCTTGTTAGCGTTCAGTTGAGGAGAGAGATGAGAGGGAGAGGTAGCATAGAGGAGGGGAATGCCTAAATGGGTTCTATAGTGCTAGTGCAAAAAAACAGGTGCAAAGTGTTGGAAATATGCCCTAGAGGAAATAATAAAAGTATTATTATATTTCATTGTTCATGATAATTGTCTTTATTCATGCTATAATTGTATTATCCGGAAATCATAATACACGTGTGAATACATAGACCTCAATATGTCCCTAGTGAGCCTCTAGTTGACTAGCTCGTTGTGATCAACAGATAGTCATGTTTCCTGGGTATGGACATTGGATGTCGTTGATAACGGGATCACATCATTAGGAGAATGATGTGATGGACAAGACCCAATCCTAAGCATAGCACAAAGATCGTGTAGTTCGTTTGCTAGAGCTTTGCCAATGTCAAGTATCTCTTCCTTCAACCATGAGATCGTGTAACTCCTGGATACCGTAGGAGTGCTTTGGGTGTATCAAACGTCACAACGTAACTGGGTGACTATAAAGGTGCACTACAGGTATCTCCGAAAGTGTCTATTGGGTTGACACGGATCGAGATTGGGATTTGTCACTCCGTATGACGGAGAGGTATCTCTGGGCCCACTCGGTAATGCATCATAATAATGAGCTCAAGGTGACCAAGGTGTTGGCCACGGGATCATGCATTACGGTATGAGTAAAGTGACTTGCCCGTAACGAGACTGAACAAGGTATTGGGATACCGACGATCGAGTCTCGGGCAAGTAACGTACCGATTGACAAAGGGAATTGCATACAGGATTTGATCGAATCCTCGACATCGTGGTTCAACCGATGAAATCATCGAGGAGCATGTGGGAACCAACATGGGTATCCAGATCCCGCTGTTGGTTATTGCCCGAGAGTCGTCTCGGTCATGTCTGCGTGTCTCCCGAACCCGTACGGTCTACACACTTAAGGTTCGGTGACACTAGGGTTGTATGAATATGAGTATGCAGCATACCAAATGTTGTTCGGAGTCCCGGATGAGATCCCGGACGTCACGAGGAGTTTCGGAATGGTCCGGAGGTAAAGAATAGTATATAGGAAGTGGTATTTTGGCCATCGGGAAAGTTTCGGGGTCTCCCGGTAATGTACCGGGACCACCGGAAGGGTCCCTGGGGTCCACCGGGTGGGGCCACCCATCCCGGAGGGCCCCATGGGCTGACGTGGGAGGGGAGCCAACCCATAGTGGGCTGGTGCGCCCCCCCTAGGCCCACCCCCTGCGCCTAGGGTTGAAACCCTAGGGTGGGGGGGGCGCACCACATGCCTTGGGGGGCACTCCTCCCCCCTTGGCCGCCGCCCCCTTGGGAGATCCAATCTCCCAGGGCCGGTGCCCCCCCTGGGGGCCTATATAAAGGAGGGCAAGGGGGAGGGCAGCCGCACCCTTGTGCTTGGCGCCTCCCTCCCCCTGCTACACCTCGTCCTCCTCCCGTAGTCGCTTGGCGAAGCCCTGCTGGAGTTTCTGCTACATCCACCACCACGCCGTCGTGCTGCTGGATCATCATCAACCTCTCCTTCCCCCTTGCTGGATCAAGAAGGAGGAGACGTCTCCCGTCCCGTACGTGTGTTGAACGCGGAGGTGCTGTCCGTTCAGCACTTGGACATCGGTGATCTGAATCACGTCGAGTACGACTCCATCATCACCATCCCCTTGCAAGCTTCCGCACGCGATCTACAAGTGGTATGTAGATGCATACTCACTCCCTTGACTCGTTGCTTAGATGAACTCATAGATGGATCTTGGTGAAACCGTAGGAAAAATTTTAATTTTCTGCAATGTTCCCCAACACAAAGAGGGCCAAACAAAAGAAACAAGGTGAGGAAGGTGATATAGTCGCATACTTGTCGCCTAGGGCAAAAGTGCGACCTATATCAAAACACAAACAAATAAAAAAAGCATCACACAATCATGGTTCTATTTGAACTATCATACGGACCCGACTGTGCATAGGGGGTACATGACTCATCCTACCCTAGTGGTTCTCGGACTCAGTAGTCGTGCCTTGTGCCTCATGCAGTCTTCTGAGTTTTCCTCATGTGTTGCTACGTCTCTCGTTTGATGAAACGATCTAGGTTGAGCCTGAAGAATCTTCGACAACTTCTCGCCTAATGAGGTGATGGGGTGAAGGTGGCTCCACGTGGCTGGCATTGACTTGATCTTCTCTTGTCTTCTTAATCATGACGATCACTTTTGCTTTCTAAGGCGCCGATAGTACCATGTTTGTAATACTTTTTGCAAGGACATTAACAAGGCATAGTAGAGGCTCAATCTGTCGGACACATTGTTGACAATATCTTCACCGAGAGCACGGGATGAAGAGAACCGTTTTCCTACTCAGTATAGTGAGGCGGACCAAATGGCTAGGTTCTCATCCACCGGTGGTTGTCGATGCAACAATGATAGGCAGGGTTGCTCTACTAGCGATGTATATCATGATCTTGCTTATCCTATGCCCTAGTCATCATAGGCCAAGGTTTCACAATCCTGGGGAAATTTCAAAGGTGTCACCATCCTCTGGGTCTTCATGTCCTCATTCCTTGAGGGCGTACCTTCTGTTGGCATCATCTTGTTGTGGTGTTGCCAATCTTGTGTTCAGAAGAGGTGGGTGAGTGTCTGGCAAGGCGTCTTCCTTCTAGATTATCCACGAGGATTACAAGGAATCCCGTGGTCACGGGCATAAGGATTCTAGCGACCATTAAATTTGAAGGGGAAGAGGAAAGTATATCTTAGTTTTCCAAAAACTTAGAAGGGGAAGAGAAGTATAGATAGTTTTGAAAATAGCTTTACCCTAACTAACAACCATGCTAACTAAGGCTTCCTACAGTCAGGATGGCTCTGATACCAGCTCTGTGGGGACCCCGACTCATAAGTCGTGATCACCGAATGCACGTGTACAGTGATCCCAGAGATCAATGCTCACTAAACACACATAAGCTGAATAACAAGAGTCTTACATCCATACATATCGTCTTACACAAATTATGACCGTTATGGTCAAGTCTTACATAGATAAAGCAACAAGGGCTGAACACCAAATAAACTTAAGTAGCGGAAATCTTCGTCGATAAGTAGAACCCATGCCATCTGCCTTAACCCTATAGGCATTCTGGCTGGGAAACGTCCTAGTTCGCATGTTCTTCTCCAAAGAACTCTTCTTCGAACTCTGGTTCTTCCATGCCTGGTCAATTAAATAACCAGTGGCAAGACAATGAGTACTTTGAATGTACTCGCAAGCAACCCATGTTTTGGTTCAACATACAACAATGCATGATATAGGTAAATTTTTGCGGAAAGCTAGTTTTGAGTGCAATGACATGTTCAACAATTTGTAAGACATGCATCAGGAGAATTCAAGTAACCGTGAGGACAGGTTACAGATATCAACATAAATAGAGTGGGCACCAACCCAACTCAATCATGTCAAGTCCTTTGACTTGACCCAAGTAGTTTTATCAACTCACACACACGGTTGTAAAACTCTGGACATAGTTTAAGCAGCACCGCCCAACTGTCCTTGACCGTGGACACGGCTATTCGAATAGTTTTACACTTTGTAGAGGTTGCACACTGTACCCACAAGATCCGGGGAACTTCTGTGTCATCGACGACCAGCGATACCTCAAGTACCCGGGGTAAGCACCCGATCACTACCTTTCCCTAGTCGACACTAACATGGAGTCCACTTGATTGGTAGTAACCCCCGTGCCCAACATTATCACACAACATTTTCGTGGAGCCACACTCCATAATCATCTCACATCACAAGAACGGGGTACCAACGGTGTGTTCGGTGCCCCATAAAAATGTTCTTGGCCACCCTACCTGGAACGACCCCGTCCCGAGAGAGAGCACCAACTCTCCCCCGTCACTAGTAATGCGGGCTCCAAGCTAGTATCAGCCTAGGTAATCAATAATGCCCTTTCCCATATAAGGGTAGAGTGGTTGCGCATGTAAGGTTGGGACAATCATCAAATCTTAAATCTA